>NC_052235.1:8969761-9271415 GCF_013401445.1 Tripterygium wilfordii | reverse complement strand
CCCATGAAACCCTAACTTCAATATTTGTAAAAACTTACCTTACTCTCTTCTCTTTCTATAAGCTAATGAAGTGGGGTGTAGACTCTAACCTTGGAGCACCATTGCTGGCCAGAAATCTTGCCGGAATTGGGTGGTCTTGAGTTGTAAGGGAAGTGCACGGTCACTTCTCTTTTTTTTTTTCCCTTTGTTCGAGTGAAGGTCTGCGACTTGCAGACCTTCACCCACTTACTATATATATATATTAAATCCTTTACTTTTATTCTTTTTCTTATTTAACCCTCACATTAATCCAAATACTCTTTAAACCCTTCTACTAATTCTTTTTACCCCACAATTTTACCATTTTCATAACTAAGCCCTCTTTATCCATTTTATTATTCTATTTATTATTTTTTTGACAGGGTATTACATCCTCGCCTCTTTATAAAAATTTCGCCCTCAAAATTTGCACACGTACCCGTGAACATAAACAAATCGGGATACTTTTAATGGATCTTGGACTCCAACTCCCGTGTCACTTCTTCTGTCCCGTGATGCGACCATAACACTTTCACTAATGGTATTGTGCTTGACCTCCTAACCTTATCTTGCCTATCCAGAATTTTCACCGGTTACACAAAATAGGTCCCGTCATCCTCCACCGTCAATGTACCCTAATCCAACAAATGTGAAGGGTCTGGTTCATACTTCTGAAGTGTTGACACATGAAATACATTATGCACATTCGATAATTTTGGCGGCAATGCCAAATGGTATGCCACCTTCCCAACTCTTTCTAGAATCTCAAAAGGTCCAACATATCTTAGAGCCAACTTGCCTTGTTTACTAAAACATTGCACTCCTCTTCGTGGACTTACTTTCACAAACACTTTATCACCTACCGAGAACTCCAATGGCCTCCTTCTCCTATCGGCATAAGATTTTTGTCGGCTTTGGGCCGTAAGCAACTTCCTCTTAATCTCTTCCACCTTGAGTTTGGCCTCCTTCACAAATTAAAGCCCGAAAAGTACTTTCTCACCAACTTCCACCCAACACAAGGGCGATCGACACGACCTTCCATACAAAGCCTTAAAAGGTGCCATCCCGATACTACTTTGGTACGAGTTGTTGTAAACAAACTCGGTCAAATGTACATAATCCTCCCAACTCCTACCAAAATCCATAATACACGCCCGTAACATATCTTCAAGTATTTAGATTGTTCTCTCACTTTGTCCATCGGTACCCAACGCTTCTTGCAAACTCTCCCAAAAATGTCCCATGAAACGCGGATCTCTATCTGACACAATGCTCAACAGAACTCCATGCAACCTCACAATTTCCCGCACATACAATCTACTCAATGATTCAAGTACGTCGGTTTCGTTAATTGGAAGAAAATGTGTCGACTTCGTCAACCGGTCCACAATCACCCAAATGGTGTCCTTTCTCTTCGGTGTCAATGGTAGTGCTGTCACAAAATCCATTATGATATTTTCCCATTTCCATTGAGCAACCGGAAGAGGTTGCAACAACCCCGCCGATCTTTGGTGTTCCGCCTTCACTTGTTGACATGTGAGGCACCTAGCAATATATTTGCCAACATCAACTTTCATTCCACGCTACCAAAACTGATGCTTCAAATCTCGATACATCTTATTACCCCCGGATGCATGGCAAATCGGGAATGGTGCGCCTCCCGTAGAATTTCCTCACGTAGTTCTTTATCATTTGGCACCACCAATCTACCTTTAAATCTCACACCACCATCTTCGCCTCTAATCCATCTAGGCTCCTCCTCAATCACATCAAATGTTGCATCACCAATTTGTGCATCTAACACCTTTTGAATTAATGCCTGCCGAACATAAACACATCCCAAATACCTCTCCTCTCGCTCTTGTAATTCCAATCCAAATGAATTAATCAACTCCACAAACTCCCACTCCCGCATAGAAATTGTCGCAATGGTATTCTTTCTACTCAAAGCATCGGCCACCACATTCGCCTTCCTCGGGTGATAATTCAATGCAAAATCATAATCCTCCAGATATTCCATCCACCTTCGCTGTCTCTGATTCAACTCCTTTTGTGTGAAGAGATATTTGAGGCTCTTGTGATTAGATACACTTCAAACCTCTCTCCATACAAGTAATATCTCCACTACTTAAGTGCAAACACCACCGCCGCCAACTCCAAGTCATGAACTGGATAATTCTGTTCATGATGCTTCAACAACCATGAACCATACTCCACACCCTCTCATGTTGCATTAAAACACATCCTAAGCCTACTTTAGAAGCATCACAGTAGACTTGGTATCCCACATTCCTCTCCGGAACAACCAATACTGGTGGAGATGTAAGTCTCCGTTTCAACTCTTCAAATGCCTTCTCGCACTCCTCGGACCATACAAATGGTGTTTCTTTCCTCGTAAGCTGTGTTATTGGTGCAGCAATACGTGAAAAGTCACAAATGAATCGTCAGTAGTATCCTGCCAAGCCAAGAAAACTTTGAATCTCGATAATATTTTTCGACCTTTCCCACTTCAACACTGACTCCACTTTGGACATATCCATCGCAATGCCCTCCTGTGTGATAACATGTCTAAGAAACTTCACCTCCGTCGCACAGAATTCACACTTGCTCAGTTTTGCATACAACTCATTCTCCCGTAACGTTTGTAACACTGCCCGTAAATGCAACTCATGCTTCTGGATCGTGGGTGAATACACCAGTATATCATCAATAAAAACAACCACAAAACGGTCTAAGAATGGTCGGAGTACACGCTGAATTAAATCCATAAACACAACAGGGGCATTAGTGAGTCCAAAAGGCATAACGAGAAACTCGTAATGCCCATACCGTGTTCGGAAAGCCGTTTTCTGCACATCTAACTCCCTAATCCTCAATTGACGGTAACCGGATCTCAAGTCAATCTTAGAAAAATGTCTCGCACCCCGCAATTGATCAAACAAATCATTGATTCTCGACGGTGGGTATTTATTCTTCACAGTAACCCGATTGAGTTGCCGATAATCAATACACATTCTCAAAGTTTCATCTTTCTTCTTCACAAACAACACCGGAGCACCCCAAAGAGAGACACTCGATCGAATAAACCCCTTGGAATCTAAATCCTTCAATTGAGTCTCCAATTCCCTCAACTCCACCGGTGCCATTCAGTAAGGAGCAATAGAAATTGGTTTGGTGTCTGAAACCAACTCAATAGTAAACTCTATCTCTCTCCTTAGTGGTATCCTCGACAAGTCCTCCGAAAATACATCAATAAATTCCTCAACCACTGGTATCGGCTTCACCACATTGCCACACGATGCTGAAATGGTCAAGCTCGCTACAAGATAATCAACATATGCATGATTTTCCAGGAAGTATGAGCACGACACTCCCTTGAATCCCTACAATTGGATCACCCCACCTCCAGGTACATTCAGAGTGACCCTCCGCATCCAGAAATCAATCATAGCCCTATGCTTTGTCAACCAATCCACATCAAAGTTCTTAAAATCAAGGACATATAGATCCGCCATCAATTCTATCTCACCAAACCTACACACAATTCTTTCCGCCCACCCTTCTAGTGAAGTGGTGTACCCAAACGGAGAAGTCATTGCAAACATATATCTTATCGGGGACACATCTAACTCTAGTGAATTTGCCAATGATGTAGAAGTAAAAGATGTTGTGGCACCAGAGTCAAACAATACTCTCACTAAACAATTTGAGACAAGAAAAGTACCTCCAACAAAGTTTGGGTGCCCTAAGGCAAATACTCTCCCTTGAGTCAATGCATGTTGAATCTGTGACTGCTGCTGCTGTGTCCTGGCCTGTGATCGTCCTCTCCTAGCAGAGGTGCCTGAGGAAATCAACGGTACATGAGGGGTAGTAGATGCTGATGCTGCCGATGAAACCCTAGACCTCTACTGACAATCCGCCCACTTGTGGCCTAGATTGCCACATCCAAAACATTCCATTTCGGGTGTAGTGCACTGGCTTTTAATATGACCAGTACGTTCACATTGATGACAAACTCTCGGTCCCTGTTGTGATCTTCTACCTCTCTGGGACCTCTGCCCTCCACTACTTTGTCCTGACCGATTTTGTGAAGTCTGACTGTTTGTCCTCTACCTCTTCTGACTAGACCACCGCTGCCTCTGTCCTCTAAAAGCCCCTCCAGTACCACCACTCAAGGATCGATCGCCATAAGTATCCCAATACTTCTTTGAATCTTTGTTAACCTGCTCTTGCTTCAGAGCTTCCTCTCTCATCTCATCATAGGTAACAATCCTTATATTTGCTAGTGGAGCACCAACATTCGGCATCAAACCCTGCCTGAATCTCTCCGCCTTGCTCTCCTCATTCGGGGCATACATCTTCCCAAATTCATACAACTCCTCAAACCTGTAACTATAGTCTGCCACTGACATATCCGATATCTGTACTAAATTCAAGAACTCTTTCGCTTTCTCCATGCTGCAGGAGTTTGGTACAAAATGCTATAGAAATAATCTCTCAAAGGATGCCCAAGTAAGTTGCTCCTTCCTCTGCCCCAGAGCATACCACCACTCATAAGCCTTGTCCTTCAGGAAGTATGAGGCTACCATCCCCTGCCTCTCACTCGGAATGCCCAAGGTATTCGACGTCTAGTCATCTCCCGGATTCAAGTATGAGCTTTTGCCACATCTGTATCACCATGAAATTTAGGAGGCTCCAATTTGCGTAGTCGGTCTACCTCACTCAACTGCCATTGAATTATGTCTGCCTCCCTTGAGGTCTGACCCTCCACCACACCCTGAGTACCCAGTCCAACTCGTGCCTGAACTATTTGAGTAACATTCTTTATCATCTCTGACATCTCTTTCATCACTTGCACTTGAGCCTTAAACATTGAAGCCATCTGAGTAGTTGATAAAGCTTACGCCTGTGTAGGTGTGGCCTCAGGAACCACTCCATCTCCACTTGCCACATTCACTACAGGATTTTTTGCCTCCTCAGAATTCCTCACGGTAGTGCATCGTCCCCTCTGCTATACTCTACTCCACGTAGGTAAATCAGGAACTATCGCAGGAACGGGTATATTTTGTTCACCGCGTCCCTGCCCAACTCCTCGTCCTCGGTCCCTACTCCGTCTACCTCTACGGGTCCTAACACCCCCTCGTCCACGCCCCTGATCCAGGGATTCGAGGGAATGAACACTCCTACACATGTCCATCTACAACCACAACATAAATAACCAATGTTCAATATCATCATAACATACAAGGATTTACGGGATTAGAATACATTCCAAATCAGTGGAGGTCTTGACGTAGCCTGGACGTACCATACACAACCTTCACATATCAAATGCACACAAATACTCACACTAGACCTAGCCCTTAGATCTTACACAGAGCCAACCTGGCTCCGATACCAACTTGTCATGCCCCGTCCCCGGAACATGACTTATTGACAACACGTGCGTGCACCCACGTGCCGCCACCTAAATAAAGACTCAAATACCATTAACTCACAATTGAACCCAATAAATTTAAACAAAAATCCGGCAACATCTCCTCATATATCGGAGAATGTCCCCTACATCAAATATAGCAAATTAAACCAACCAATTCCAATACAACAAAACCAATCAACCAGGGCCTTAGGCCATATCCATCATCAATCCCATAAGCATATACATACAGAGGCCTCAGACCAAAACCATCCAGAATCATCATTCATCCATAACAATACATTCTCATATATATCCCAATACATAACTAAATAAAAGACCAATAAAACACTACAACATAATCACCACACAAAAATAAACCATCACACCAACACGAGTCCAGACCATCCGCATCATGCACCTCTCTGCTGATCCATAGTCGAAACATTAGAGCTGGTACCTATATCACCAGGGAGGGGGAAATTCAAACAATGAGCAGAAGGCCCAGCAAGGATACGAAAATAAAGAGCATAAATGAAAGAATAATGGCTGTATAGAAATACAAGTATAGCAATGCATCAAAATGCCACGATGAATCACACAATGCACCCGGTCAGTCCTGCCATACCTTTCACATCCCAATGAATTCTCATTCATCATCACCATGTTACCATACCAATTACATAATGCCACACTAATACCGCCACATAGTTTTCTAGTACCTAGCAATCACATAAAGCCCCACTAGAGCCGCCACGCAGTTCTCTAGTACCGAGCCATCACAATAAGCTACACTAGAGCTGCGACACAGTTCTCTAGTACCTGGCTATCTCATAAGACCCCACTATGTAGTTTTCTAATACCAAGTCATTCTCCCATATCTCCAACACCATGCCACTAATGCATATCATGCTACATACAAACTATGCAAAATGTGAATTGCACGCAATTCCATTCAATAGAAGATCAAGTGTCAAAGGGTAAATACATTAAACACAACCATCCAACAACAAGGGTATTTCACACACAATAGCATACATACAAAGGTTTGTTTCCCCTTGAACAATAAGGCAAAAACATATGAATTTAATCACAATCCGGGTTGCCAAGAGTGTTTCGAAATTGAGGGTTAAGAAAATCCCTACCTCGTTTGAGCAAATCCTCACCAACTCCTCCAAGTTTAATCAATCTTGTTCAACTCTTCAATCCCTAACCCAATCTCCTCTTGGTCAACACCAATCTTCAATCCAAGTTCAAATATGAAATTATAATTCATAACCCATGACAAATTCACAACCCCAATTTCATGAAACTTAACCAAACCCACGAAACCCTAACTTCAATTTTTGTAAAAACTTACCTTACTCTCTTCTCTTTCTATAAATTAATGAAGTGGGGTGTAGACTCCAACCTTGGAGCACCCTTGCTGGCCGAAAATCTCACCAAAATTGTGTAGTCTTGAGTTGTGGGGGAACTGCAAAGTCACATTCCCTTTTTTTTTTCTTTGTTCGGGTGAAGGTGAAGGTCTGCGACTTGCAGACCTTCACCCACTTACTATATATATATATGTATATTTTTTTAAATCCTTTTTTAAATCCTTTACTTTTATTCTTTTTCTTATTTAACCCTCACATTAATCCAAATACTCTTTAAACCCTTCTACTAATTCTTTTTACCCCACAATTTTACCATTTTCATAACTAAGCTCTCTTTATCCTATTTATTATTTTATTTTATTTTATTTTTATTTTATTATTTATTTATTTATATTTTTTTGATAGGGTATTATAGGGCTTGCACCAGATCTAGGGTTTCATATCCATTTTAGACGTAGAGTCAGAGTGGCATTCCTTGTAGGATCCAGGGATGGTGGCGTGATTGGTCGAAGATGGGTCAGTGGTTCCAATGTTATAAGAGAGTAGGCTAGAGGATGAAGACTTCAGTGAGAATATGGATTTGGGTTTTAAGGCCTTGGGAGAATATGTTGAAGATTATCATCAACTTTATTTATCCAAAAATTTCTTGATTTTTCTTGTACAACTCATATGTGGATAAGCTCTTCAAATATCTTCTCTAGAATCTTTGTTAGCATTCTTGGGTTTGGTGTTAAAAAATTTTCTAGAAAAATTGAGTTGGCAAACCCACTGACTATAAGTCAATATATATATAGAGGTTTGTATGAGTGAATATGTACAAGTGACAAGCAATTGATAACTGAGAAAATCGGTATCAGAGATAGTGTGCGGGGCACACATTGTGAGAATGAGTGAGTGTTGTACAAAATATATTTGTGAGTATAATAAAAGTGAGTTTTATTTGAGTCTTGAACTCTACAAGTGGTATCAGAGCAAGGTCGGTCAGGGACCATGATTCAAGATCAACAAAGAGGGTTGATCAAGATTTGTGAGATACAATTGTGGTAGTTTGACTGTCGTTAAAGGAATATTCTATCGTGAATAGTCTGGGACTGTGAAGCTCGTGATCTGGGATCAAGCTTTCTTGATAATGTGTGGAATACCAATTCATGATGGCGGATCTCCAATTTGTTGACAATATCAAGAGACTCAATAATCAAAACTACACCACATGGGCAACCTGTATGAAGTCTTGCCTTCAAGTTAGGATCCCTGTGAGATCATCGATGGAAATGACACTACACCTCCATCTACAACAAGTGTCGATGCTCTCCGCAAATGGAATATCAAAATTGGAATTGCAATGTTCACAAGCAAGACTATGATCGAGGAAGAAATTTTGGAGCACATAAGGCGTGCAAAAATGCAAAGGAAGCATGGGACACTCTTACTTCACTGTTTTCAAAGAAGAATGACGCACGGTTGTTGTGAGAAAGAGTGAGTGTTAGTGTGTGAGTGTTGTACCCAATATATTCGTGAGTGTAATAAAAATGAGTTTTATTGAGTCTCAAACTCTACAGAATATGGAGACTTTAGGGAGCTCCTATTCCCTTCGATTTTGGTTGTTCTTCGGATCAATGTGTACTTGTCTTCTTCTTCATTCTCCAATTTCTTCTTCTTCTTGGTGTGCGATGTTGTGTGGCATGAAATGGGGGATTTGGGACTTAATATCGAACGATCATTAAAGAGTTCACTTTATGCGAAATTAGACTGCACGTGATGTTGTGGAACTTTGTATTTTCGTGGGCCTCCTTTCTGAATACATGTTGTTGTTTTCATGAATAATTGTCACAAAATATAATCTGAAATTACAAGCACATATTGTTGCTTTCATACTTTGAGATAGGGGTGTGCATCGGTCGGTCGGTTCGGTTATCGACATGTTTTTAACCTAACCAAATTTTTTCGGTTAATTTCATCCATTTAACCGAACCAATATTTTTTAGAGGGTTAACCATCGGTTCGGTTAACCTAAAATTTCGGTTTGGATTTCGGTCGGTTCGGTTAATTTCAAATATTTTGGGCCAAAGTCATGTTACTAATTTAGCATATAATATGATTTATAATGTTAGAGTTTAGGATTTATAATTTTAGGGTTTAAATTTATAACTATATTATAGTTAATAGGGTTTAGGGTTTACATTCATAAGATTTTGTAGGGTCTAGGGTCCCATTTAAAAAAAAAAACAAAAGGTTTAAGGTTTTAGAGTGTTAAGAGTTTAGGGTTTATATTATTGGACTATAATTTTATAGGTTTAGTGTTTTATTGGTTAAGGTTTAAGTTTATAACATGACTATAGTTATATAGTTAATAGGGTTTAGGGTTTACATTCACAAGGTTTTATATGGTTTAGGGTTCCCATTTTAAAAAAACAAAAGGTTTAATGTTTTATAGTGTTAGAGTTTAGGGTTTATATTATTAGAGTATAGTTTTACAGGTTTAGTGTTTTATTAGTTAGGGTTTAAGTTTATAATATTACTATAGTTATATAGTTAATAGGGTTTAGGGTTTACATTCATAAGGTTTTATAGGGTTTAGGGTTCCCATTTTAAAAAAAAAAAGGTTTAAGGTTTTATATTGTTGGGACCTTCAACCTTCGAATTTAGGGTTTAATGGTTTTTATAGTATTTGTTTTGTCATATTATTAATTTCATTATCATATTTAATCTTGATAAATATAAATATATAATATATTGAAGGTGTTACATTACATGGTAAGTTACTAAGTTGGTACTTGGAAACATGAATTAATACTTATTAATTGATGTATATTATATTTATTTTGAATTTTTTATATAAGTATTAATAGATTTTTTTAGAAGAATATAAGTATTAAATTATTAATATGTGGAAAATTAATAACATAATTATATATATTATATATTTATATAATATGCTATATTTTCGGTTCGGTTCGGTTAATTTGGTTAATTTTTTATGTTAACCGAACCATTAACCGAAAACCGAAACACTCACAAACCTTTAACTGAACCGTCCGATTGGTTAACATTAACCGGTAAATTCGGTTAACGGTCGGTTGGTCCGGTTCGGTTAATCGGTTAAAACTGAATTGTGCACAGCCCTACTTTGAGATTCAACTCTCAATTAACCATAAATCACAATTTGTGGTAAATTGCAATAATTTAGAATTTGTAATAAAACCAAGTAATAACGAGCTATCATATAATAGAAACAATGTAATAAGAGGGTAAAACAATGTAATAATGATGCTTTAATTTTGTTATTCCGAAATGGTTTAACAAAGTAAAGATTTTCCAGTCTCGATAATTGAAGTTGAGAGTTCAATGGGACATTGGTTAGAGACTTGTTCTTGTATTGCTATGATGGTGATCAAGAAGTCAAGAGTTTTCCTATTGTCATTCTTTAAAACTCGAAGTCGAGTTTTCTCCAATAAAGGGAGAATGATACAGATTAAGATTGAAATATTTCTCTTAAATATTTTATTTTGGTATTTTAGGAAATCAATTGTTTGTAAATCAATTAGTATTATTTTTCTAAGAGTCTAATATATTTTGTTTATTAGGAGTACTTTTATGTATTTAGGTATTTGTTTCTCGTTAGAAGTGTTTAGGGTTTGATTAGGGTTTCACTTGATTTACTACTTAATGTTGTAACTCTCATTGAGGAATTTTAGTTTTGATTTTATAAAAATGAGGAGACGACAGTCTTTTCCAATTCTTTCGTATTCATTTGAATCAACAAAGTATTGAAGCCTTAAATATGGTATTCGTGTGTCGAATTAATAGGTCCAAGTAGGTGTTCTTTTCACTACGTTGCCCTACATTAGTTGGTATTGGAGCTTGCTCAGTTCCTTCATTATGTCGCCAAGGATGTGTGCCATCATGGAGTTATCTGTGGATGACGTTTTATTATTGAGGTAAGATGGTTCGGATGCAACAACAATTGGACGTGTTGACGCAGTAGATGGCGGCGATAACGATCCTTCTTGAGCGGCAGAACCAAAGGTAGAATCGTGGAGGCAATCAAGGAGTGGATTTGCCACCCGCGGTTGACGAACAAGATAAATAATTATTACAATTAATTTTTGATATTTATCAATATGATGAATATCTTTCGATCCAAGAAGACATTCTGAAATTTAAGGAGATGTTTGACATTCGACCAATCAGCGAGAGGTGGCTCAGTTGGTAATTAATGAGAGGTGACTCGATTAGTAATTGATTGAGTTAGACATCTGTATGCCAAATATTCGATTACAATGAATAGCGTTTAGTGGTATTTTTAAAAAAAAAAAAAGTATGGTAGCTTGATGCGCTGAAGACGAGTGGGCAAAGAAAAATTACTGCGGGCACTAAACAGTAGTTTTAGGACTTAAAAGAGGGGTGGAGAGTTGAAGGGATTGGGGTTTTGACCATCTCTATCTTGTGCCGGTAAGTCGTGCTTTCTTTCTGGCGGGCGGTCTGGCGTATTTTCCTTTTTGCAAGTGGCAGAGCGGCTGAGTGGACTGAGGTCTCCTCTCTCTCGACCGTTCCGCTACTTCTTCTTCTGCACCTCTTTGGTCTTCTCTCTTTCTATGCAATTACTTATTGATCTCTCGACATCATCAACATCACTCTTTAGCATCTGCAATTTCTAGGGCTCTCGAAGAAGCAGCGATTGTAACTAGCTTCATGGTGAGTCGATCTATCTCTTCGTTTCTGATTTAACTTCGTGATTGCCTGTGTATAATACGCCTATAATATGTGTACTGTTCACTAAGTTGTCTGTTTCTCTATATTTATGCTGATTGATTTCAGTTTTGTCAGAAAAAAATTCAAAATGGGTTCGAACTCGGCTTGTAGTCGTGATATTATTATATATTTATATAGATGGACACTGCTATTTTGTTCTGTTGGTGTTAATCTGTTAAGATTGCACATTATTTATGGAAAATGCATTTTTTCAGTGTTTTTTGACGTACATTTTGGTGTATTGGTGTAGATGGACAGGAGTTCTACTGGGCATTGGTACTGGGGTTGTTTTGGTACCATTCTCATGAATCCATTTGCAGCCTGCAGGCTAGATCAGTTTGGTTTGAAGAGAGCGAGATAGCATTTGAGTATCACTTGTTTATTGAGCTTCGCAAATTGCTTTAATTAAAGGGCACTCTTCAAGTTTTGTTAGTAAATAAATTGTTGGCTTTGCATGTACATTTTGAGCTGTAAGTGATTCACCATCTGCAATAATTGATACAATGGGTGGGCTTTGCTCGAAGAGATCTACTGTTGATAGTGCTTCCGCTGGAGGGTTTCCGTGTGTGAATGGTTACGTTAATAATGGGTCAGGATTGGCTTATCAGTCTCGTGAAATCAAAGTTAATGATGGGTCAGGATTGGCTTATCAGTCTCGTGAAATCAAATTTAATAATGGGTCAGGATTGGATTGTCAGTCTCATGAAATCAAAATAAATAGTGATGCTTCTCCCTATACTGTCGGAGATATTGTGGATAATAGGGAATTAAGAGAACCCTTTTCGTTTCAAGAGATGAATGCAACTCCAAGTGCAGTAAGCCCTGATGATATCAATGATGGAATTCCTCGCTTGTCAAGGGTTCTATCTCACAAATCTAGATCAACCAAGCCGAAACAAGTTGCAGTTGCAAAGGTAACTCCTATCTTTGTAAGTGTTTTGTCTGCTCAGCTGTCGTCTATTCTTAAAGGAAATATTTTTGCTTTTCTGGGTACTAATTGTTTAATATTTTCCTTAACTGTTATCATTATCTAAAAAGAGAGACTATTTAACATTAATAATTTTAAGGATTTTCCTTACTGGGGACCTTAGGCGATGGCCCATTGGCGTTAGCTATATAGAGGTTATTCCGTCCCTGATTAGCTCATCTTTCTGAAAGAGAAGTCAAAAGTACACGAAACCTGTATTCCCTGGAAGTGGAGTAAAAAAATGTAGACTTATGTCATTCAAAGCTTTCTTTTGTATTATTGGGCTTTCCAGGAGAGGGCAATTGTAATGTGTCTTTTGTGACATCGTTTAACTCCCTTTATTTGTGTTGGAGTATAATTAAGGTGATATAAGAAGGATAAGGCTAGAAAACTGTTAGTGTCTATTGCTACATGTTTTCTTACTTGTTACACGTCATAAGGCGATATTGATAGGCTTCTTTTTCTTTTCTACTCATTTACTGAGAAGTGTAAAGTGATATGTATAATGCGCAACTGCTATCACCAGTATGCAAATTCTTAGATTCAACTGATTTGTTTTCAACTTCTTGCTTAGCAATCTATGTAACTCAAAACATATTTAACTGTTGAACACCAACAAGTTAAAGTCTTGGTCATGCAATTTATATCATTGTGTTCAAAGTAGGTTTTATGATGGCCTCAAAATTATATGTAATAGTTCTATCTAAGAACTTATTTCCTTTTTATTAAAATATGTTGAAAAACTTGCAAATAGTGTTAAATGAGCTGGAGTTTTAGCTAGAAGTTTAGGGAGCTGATGTCATATATTTCTTGGTGGTAATTGTGCCCCCATGATGTGCCTGATATGTATGTTTTTTATTCCGAGGCTGGAGTTGAAGAAGTTGAGAGATGATATTTTTGTACAGTTATATTTTAATCAGAAATATTCATGAAGGGAAACCATAATGGTAAATAATTGATAAGATGTCAATATTGGAGATTATTTGGTTCATGGAGAGATAAGTTTCATTAAGTTTGTTGTGGTTATGAGGTGTAATTCACTTGTCTAAGTGCCTTTAAACCAGCTCTAATTGGTTTTTGAATTTTATCTTCGAAAGTCCTCAAATTTGGGGGAGTTAATATCTCTTAATGTAAACTAGTGGTTGCGTGGTTACTTGTAAGAAGACGTCACATTTGCCTACATTTATTTCTTGATATAAGTGTAAGTTATTTTTTTCTTAATAATCAAAGTAAGCCGCAGAAACCATTTCTTCAAGATGGTTCTCCTCTGAACAAACAAATGAAGTAGCATTTTTTAGTCTCAGACTACTCATCTGCAGTTGGTTAAAGTATTGCAAGATTAAAATTGGATGCATAACAGTTCGTGTTTTGAGTTGATCACCAAACAATCTTTCAGCAAAGATAATCGTCTTTCTCTTTTACAGATATGATATGGATTTATTGCATACGCCTTGTAATTCTGTGATATCTTTGTGCTTTGTTCAGTTTCTCGGGACGGGCTTAATTATGTTTTCTCCGATTCTTTCATTTTCTGAATATTGGATGTGTCATGGTACCATAGCGCCAATTATTAGAGATAAAATTAATTCATGTGGAAATTTTGTAGTATTTTTATATGGGTATGGTCTTTCAGGCACGTTTATGGGCCATGCAATGGTTTGCTTTTGGTATTCATATTTGCTTTTGTTTACCATTCGAAGTTTCTGTCAACATGGTACACATGTATTACCTATGACTGACTTGCTTTCTCTATTTTATAGGTTTCAGAAGTAAGTTCACTTCTTGGCAGAGCTGGTACTGCTGGGCTTGGGAAGGCAGTGGAAGTTTTGGACACACTTGGTAGTAGCATGACAAATTTGAGTATCGGTGGTGGCTTTACCTCTGGGTTGGCAAAAGGGAATAAAATTTCAATTTTGGCTTTTGAAGTTGCAAATACAATTGTTAAGGGTGCTAATCTAATGCAATCACTGTCAAAGGAGAACATTGAACATTTAAAAGAAGTTGTGCTCGTCTCAGAAGGAGTGCAAAATTTGATATCAAGAGATATAGATGAGCTACTCAGAATTGCTGCATCTGATAAGAGGTGAATGATGAAATAGATAGCTATACTAGTCTTAATGCTTGTTGTTAATCTTTTGCATGTTGTATCCTACGGCAGTCGGTGAAAGATTCTTACTATATCCTTGTGCAAATTTTGACAGAGAAGAGTTGAAAGTGTTTTCTGGGGAGGTTGTACGTTTTGGAAATCGTTGTAAGGATCCACAATGGCACAACTTGGATCGTTATTTCGACAAGTAATACTAATGGCATATTGCGCATTGCTTTGAGCATATTTAAGAATGTTGCTTATGTGGTTCATGCTCCCCTCTCTCCCCCCCCCCTCCCCTCATTTTCTTAATTATAGATTGGGTTCAGAACTTACACCCCAAAAGCAGTTGAAGGACGAAGCAGAGACGGTAATGCAGCAATTGATGACTTTGGTTCAGCATACAGCTGTGAGTATCAGACGGTATTTTTGTAATTGCTTTTAAGTTTTCATGTGCGTTACTTGATACTGCCATCAATGCCCTTTTTAATTGTTCAGCACATACTACCTGGATCAGCATAAATCCTTGTTGTTTATTCAATTATATGCCCACTTTTCACTGTATCTAGGGCTCTATGCAGTGTATGAACAGTGGTGTATTTCCCGCGTTCTCGGTTTGATTTATACTTTTATAGTTTATAAGATGTTGCATAAGTTTTTGATAGCTGTCAACCTACTGTAAACTCCCTCCTTGATTGAAACTTGAAAGGTGACTCCTTTTTGGCAATGCATCTGATAAGTATGATTCGTGAAAATGGGGTTTTTCATTGTGTGCTCCATCCTTGAAATTTCACGATTCTTTATTGGTGAGGCTTAGTTATGATCACCTTAGAAGAAAATTATTTGAAATTTCAGAAAATAGTATGACCATCACAGTGTCTTGTATTTGTGATCCAACTTCCAAGCTTTCACTTTGTTCTTTTTTTTTCCCAAGAAGAGATGTGCTTTATGTGTTGTTCGTTTGTCCTTTGTTGGGTTTATGCACTCAATCCTGTGGAAAACATGTTTCTGTTTACGCTTCATTCATTTTTTCCACAAGATCCTGTGATTTATGTGTTGTTCGTTTGTCCTTTGCTAATTGTGGGGGACCAATGGTTTTCTTTTTTGGCGAGTACAAATAGTGGGAGAAGGCTAAAGTGTGCAAGTAAATTTAGTATTACGATATTTGAAAGAAAGCAGTGTAGTCTCACTCTTGTGCCTGTTATGATTAAATCACTTTATCCTTGGTCTGAATTTTGTATTATTGCATTATTCCAATTGTTCCAGAATAAGGGTCATTTTTAGTCTCTGAAAAGTATGAACTGGGTAAGTTTGGTTGCGTTAGCAAGCAGGGGGAGGAGTGGTTAAGAGAGGCGAAAGTGTCTTAGAATCATTGTTGACCAACAGTAGCCTGTGCGTTTAGAGGGTTTGTGCAGTAATCACTGAATTTTTTCCTCTTAATTCATTTCTTCTTTTTACCTTATCAAAAGTCACTGAACTTTTTGAAGGTGGCCTTTTCATTGGTGCTTGTTCTTTAAAATGTGTGTCTAACATATAAATATATATATATATATATATATATATATATATATGTGTTTGCTCATCTCCGCTTTGGTTCTCAGCGTCTAATTTCTTTTATACTGTGAGCTTCAATGCTTATTTTACCTCTCTATGATCTTTGCAAGTCTCTTTTCTCATGGGTGGTTCTTTTTTTTTTGGTATCGTCATCATTATTGTTCTTCTGTTTGTGTTGTTTTAATTCCCTTTTGTGTTTCTCTATATATGCATGAGGTGTACTATGGTGATGTGTGCCTTTAATTGACTTCTAAACCATTAGGTTACCTGTATCAAAATCTGTCTTTGTTGGCTACTAAATAACATTTACTTTGGTCATGTTAAAAGGCTGCAAGTGCAGGGACTTGATGTACTCTGCCATTGCTCCAGGCTTTGAAGTTCAAAAGGAAGGATTAGTGCGACCTCCTCTGGGAACAGATTATAATCTGTTCCTGACAGTATTTAATTGGATGAAGTAGTTAAAACATGTCTTTATTTCCATTTCTTAGAAGTCCCTCCTTCCTATTATTTTTACAAGGGACATGTATACAATTACAATTACAACTCGTTGGAGATATCTGAAACATTTTGCTGTTAAAAGCTCAAACTTGAAGCTTATAAAAACGTATAATTGAATTAAGTATAAACTTGGAAACTAACAATCAAACTGAACAGTAGAATAGAAGCTTGAATACTCTTCCGCTTATAAGATTTCTACTCAGATGCACCTTGTCTCTTCCAGGAATTATACCTAAAAGATTAAAAAGGCAAATCTCAGTGCAGTGATAAAGATGCTCCATTGCAGCTTTCAGTGGTTCAAACCACCTAAAAAGTTTATCCATGAGGTGGGGGTACGGTTGTGTACATTTGCCCATTCTAGAAACCTGCCACCACTGTCAAAGCCTTCTACATAGAGTTCTTTCCTTATTTTCTTAAAAACATATGCGGTTGGTGGGAATGGTTTGTACATGGAGGAACACTGAAGAAGCTTTTTGGTAGTGGGCTTAATCTAACAAAGGATGCACTGTGCTGATAGTGCATAAATTCATTGCTTTCCCCTTTTTTATTTTAAGACTAGGGTAATTTGTTCTAGGCATTAATACTGAATGGTATCTGTTGATATGACAGATCTGTTTAGCTTGTAATTATGTTATTAATAGCATAATATGATGTTTGCTTACATTAACACTGTTCACCGTGTTTTTAGCTAAAATATTCCTGAAGGAAAATCTACTTTCCCTTGGTTGCAGGAATTATATCATGAAATGCATGCCTTGGATAGATTTGAACAAGATTATCGGCGGAAGGCTCAAGAAGAAGATAACTCAAATGCTGCTCAGAGAGGTGAGATTGTGAGCAAAGGACAACCAATTCTTATATATGATATTCAAAAAAATCCTCTGAAAAGAATAACAATAATTGAAAAGAACAACAAAAATATAGAAGTGGCTGATAAAAGTTGTACCATTTTCATAATTTTATGGATAAAGTGTACCGGAAACCTTGAATAGCATTACCATGCATTGTATTGTGGTGACTTGTGTTTGCTATTCTCAAGTTGCTGGCTAGTTTACATGCTTTAATCGGTTTGATGTAAGGTTTATAATGAATTTTCATTTCATGGCTGTGCCTAGTCGTTTGACCCTTTTACGTAGTTTGGACTAGGATTCGATATATGTAATATTGGGCTGGATGCAACATTGTATTTTCCTTTCTATGAGATGAGGGAAGCTATATATGCACAGCACACGATAGTAATACCATGCTAATACATTGGTAAACCTTTGACACTTGGAGTGGCTCCTCACTCCAAGCATTTGGTAAATTGCAAGAGTTTGTATCATGGGACTCAAACCAGGGCCTTGTTCCCTGACCAAGCGAACCATATACTGAGGGGACCGGATCTAATATTTTATCTATTGGTTTGATTGTAATTTTTGATATCTTGTCGTAAATTTGCATCTATTAAGCCAATGGCCTAGGGTCTAATGACATCTTCCTCCCAGATGAGAGTTGGATGAAGGGTGAGTATGTGCGTACCTTCTCATTCAGGTGGTGTCTGAGTAAATTTATGAACTAAAAGGGGAAAAAATTTTAAAAAATAGAGAGGAAGGGACACCTGGTAGTTTATTTTGTCTTCTTTGTTCTTATAATTGAATTCATTCTTTGCAGGACTTGCTTCCTACATTGATATGTTTCATTTGAATTGTAGGAGACAGCCTTGCTATTTTGAGAGCAGAGCTAAAGAGTCAAAGGAAGCATGTTCAAAGTTTAAAGAAAAAGTCACTCTGGTCCAAAATATTGGAAGAGGTACAAGCCATTGCTTCCAAAGCTTGCCCTAGATTCAATGAGAATAGATATAATTGGGGATTTAATTCTAATTTAGTGTCTTGTTAATAATATCCTTGTCTGTTGTTTTCTTTGACAATTCTATTTTGATTATGAGTTCAAAAGCTATCACTCTTAATGTTGTCGACTCTCGTGTCTTCATAGTGGCTTTTGAAAGGTAAACTATATGTCACCTGAAGAAAATATTGATGTCTTTTGTTCCTAGGTGATGGAGAAGCTTGTGGACATTGTCCATTTCTGGCATTTGGAGATCCACGAAGCCTTCGGTAATGCTGGTAAGCATTCTAGAATTTGACCTAAAATTTGAACTTATTTCTCTTACGCCATGTTTCTACCCATTGTGGAATGAGAAGTGGCTGAGATATTCTGTGTCATTATGTTCCTTCTCCACTCATATGCATCTGGTAGGAATTAGCATTTTCTTGCAATCTAACTCGGATCACTGTTTCTAGTCGAGAATTATAGATATTTGTTTTTACTGTATAAGAGGATGAATGGGGCAGTGTGTATTCATTATTGAGCTGAACTGGGATATTGTTGAGTGATAGCTGGATATCAGTTAGGCTGCTTAGTCCAGATTGTAAGTTTGGTACTGTTGGACAATTTTAACCAATTCAGAATGACACGGTCTTGTTTGCAAATCTGTTTATTGGTTTCATATATGAAAAGGTGAGTTGTGATTTTCCGTTCCTGCTTTGTCCTTGCAGATTGTGATGTGCCCACAAAAGTTTCTCCTAGCAATCACAAAAAACTGGGTTCTGCTGGTCTTGCATTGCATTATGCAAACATAATTTCTCAAATAGATACTCTTGTGAGTTATCTGCTTCGTCCTAGCTCATGTTTGTTTACCTCTCCTGGTACAATATTTCTGTTAGTTTCTTTAATTTATGAGGATCTGAGGTTTTTGCTGGGCTATTATCTGAATGCAATCAGGTGTCTCGATCAAGTTCTGTGCCTCAAAATACACGAGATGCGTTATACCAAGGGCTGCCACCTAATATAAAGTTGGCATTGCGCTCCAAGTTACAATCATTCCAGCTTAAAGAAGAGGTCTTTGATGAGGATGATTATTATTTATCTTCTTTGTTGACCAATACTGTAGTAAAATATACTTCTTGTTCTTGCAGCTTACTGTCGCACAAATCAAAGCTGAGATGGAAAGAACTTTGCAATGGCTTGTTCCAATTGCCACAAACACAACCAAGTAATGTATCCTCTTCAATCTGAACCTTGCCTTCCCCCACCACCCAAATCCCGGTAAAGAAAAGAAGAAAAGAAAGCCCTAAAAAGAAAAACTCGCATGAAAAACCAACTTATCTTGTCCTCTCCCTGGTCTGGTTGTTCAACTTGTCATTTCTACTTGATTTTTTAAATTCTTGTTAATTGGTTTCTGATCAATGATTTTGACATTTTTTTTTTCACTATTTGTGCAAGTAGAGCTCATCATGGGTTTGGTTGGGTTGGAGAATGGGCAAATACAGGGTGAGTCCTGCACTTTCTTGTAGTTTATCCTTTGCTCTAGTTACTTTTCCCAGTCTTACGTAACTGAAATTCTTCAGGTCTGATGTAAATCGGAAACTTGTGGGTCAGACCGACTTGCTCAGGATTGAGACTCTACACCACGCTGATAAGGAGAAAACTGAAGCTTACATATTGGAATTGGTGGTCTGGCTTCACCATCTAGTGAGCCAAGCAAGGGCTGGCAATGGTGGAATCAGGTCTCCTGTTAAATCTCCAATTCGGTCTCCAAACCAAAAACAAATTCACTTATCCAAGCCCAGCTGCTCCTCGCCGATGTTGACGATTGAAGACCAAGAGATGCTACGTGACGCGAGTAAGAGGAAAAAGACGCCTGGGATTAGCAAGAGCCAGGAATTTGACACTGCTAAAAACAGGCTAAGCAAGTACCATAGGTTGAGTAAAAGTAGTAGCCATTCGCCAACAAGCGAAAGTATAAAGGACCCCATCCCCATCAGGAGGCTATCATCAGTCCCTACCTTTGACTTCGGCATCGATCGCGTCAAAGCCTTGGATGTCATTGACCGGGTGGACACAATTCGAAGTTTATAGCAGCATAACTCACAAGGCTGATCAAGTAGCAGAGGCAAAATGGGTTTATCCTTCTGCGAAGGATCTATCTGCTGCACGTACTAATGTTGGGTGATCTCTTGGAGCAAGTTGGCGGCAAACAATGACATTTACCAGCCAGGCTGCCAGAGATAGCTTTTTTGTATGACCCCGATTTCTGTTGATTTTCTCAAAATCATGTAGCCAACTTTAAACTTTTGAGATAAATGCTCGGATGATGATGATACAAATATGATGATAACACGTTGTTGGGGGATTTAATTCTTCTGTAGGTTTTTAGGCTGTAGTTTTCGGAAGTTCTACCTGTACAGATAACATGATTATTTATAATAATTTATGAAGTTCACATTGGAGAAACTAGCAAAAGTTGAAAAAAGTTATTTCTGGCAATTCATTGCCAAAGGATTTGTTTGGTTATATTAATAACTGTTACTTGGGGGAAATGCTATTTCAATATTTTGACTTAATTTTTTCTCTTTATTTCTGTGATGTAGGCTTTTCACATATTAACCCAGAAAGCGAATGGAAACATGTGTAAGTAGAGATAAAATATTTTAATATGAACAGATTTTATATATATGGGAATGAGCTCGTCTTAGTGGCAGAGCACCTGCTTGGTCTTCCAGTCAACCAACATTCGATTTCCACCCTCCCCTCCCCTTATATATATTGTCCCTGTGAACTTACTTTTAGAAAATAGATCTATGTATGTATAATCCGTGCATTTTTGGTCTTCTCCTGACGAGTTGCGCCTGTTTTTTTATAGTCGCGCGTTTGTTTTTTTCTCGAAACTATGTGAGCAAAAAAAAGATGTAGTCTTAGTTATTTGGTTGCTTGCTCAAAACGTCATCGCTCGTCCTCGGTTCAGCTCCACACCAATTCGTGCATCTCTACGGTTCATGCACCTCATAGTTCCCTTACATCATCACTTTTGACTGACTTCCACCATATCTACGCTTCATGTATTTGCTCTGGACTCACAGGCTAGATTTCTTCGCTTTGTGTCTTTAACCAGTCGATTCTCTCTCTTCTCTCTATCTCTCCTCTTTTGCGATCATGGCCAGCTCTAACATGCTAAAGCGAGATTGCTTCTTTTGCCTGACGTCTTCGATTAGCTAAAGGTTCGAGCCCGTGTTTGGAAGCTGACAATTACGTATTCCACTTGGCATCTACGATTTGCTGTAGGTCGTTGGCGTCATCTTTGATTTGCTACGACATACGGTCTTCAATTTTTAACTTGTTATGGGGTCGTTTCTAATTTTGGAGTACGAACAAACGCCATGCAGGTTCATGTATATCCTCTTCATCGCTGCAAGGGCGCATATTCTTCCCAGGGTTTTCTGGGTCTTCTATATGGTAAGTTCCTTCCTTGAATTCCTCAGTAACTTTGTATGGTCCATCCCAAGTTTCCCCAAGCTTTCCAGTGTGTTTTCCTACTTCTTCCTTTTTCCTTCTTCCTTAGGACCAGGTCTCCTTGGGAGAATTTTCTTTCTTTGACTCTTCGGTTGTTATACCGAGCCATTCTTTGTTTGTAAGCAATAGTACGGATCTGTGCCTCCTCCCTAGCTTCTTCTACAAGATCAAGATTGTTCAGAAGGGCTTCATTATTTCTCTGAACATCAAAGTTTATTATTCTTGTAGTAGGGAGTCCAATCTTTACTGGTATCACTACTTCGGAACCAAATATGAGAGAGAATGGTGTTTCTCCTGTGGAGGTCTGAGCTGTAGTTCAGTAGGACCATAGCACACTAGGTAGTTCTTCCACCCATCTTCCTTTGGCGCTGTCCAGCCTAGTTTTCAGCCCTTGGAGTATTACTCGGTTTGTCACTTCAGCCTGTCCATTTGCTTATGGATGGCTGACCGAAGTGACTCTGAGTTCGATCCCCAAGTCTTAGCAAAATTTGTTTATCTTCCTTCCAACGAACTGTCTTGCATTATCAACAAAGTCTATTACTTTGTTCTCTAAAATAGTTGCAATTGGTTCAACATCTATCCATTTTGTAAAGTAATCCACAACTTCTATCAGGAATGTTCTCTGAGTCGAAGTTGGAGGGAAGGGACCAAGGAGGTCCATACCCCACTGAGTGAATGGGCAAGGACTTTGAATGAGAACCACTTGAGTAGGAGGGAGGTGAGGTGTGTTGGAGTGCCTCTGACACTTATCACATTTCTGCACCAGTTTCTTAGCATCCGCCATCAGAGTAGGCCAGAAGTATCCATAACGCAATACTTTGTAGCTCAGTGTCCTCCCTCCTATGTGACTTCCACAA
Organism: Tripterygium wilfordii; assembly: GCF_013401445.1. Taxonomy (NCBI): domain Eukaryota; kingdom Viridiplantae; phylum Streptophyta; class Magnoliopsida; order Celastrales; family Celastraceae; genus Tripterygium; species Tripterygium wilfordii. The sequence goes on along the minus strand of NC_052235.1, from coordinate 9,248,560 downwards.
ATCCCTTCATGTACTTCCCCTAGGGCATAATTGGCATCTCGAGGTGCCAAACATCGTAAGTATGGAAGTGTGAAGGATCTCTGTACAATTCTCCATTGATTATGGAATACCTTGCCGATCTCTTCCTAAGGCTCTTTGCTTCATTTTTGTCTTCAGGAAGTTTTCCTTCCACTAGGAATTCCTTGATCGGATCCATCCTGCCACACCCCGATTTTCACAGGAAAAGGGGACACGAGGAAATGACAAAAATGCACCAGGATCAAAAAGACGGACGTGGCGAAACATCGCATAGCAATGGCACCAACCTGTCAAAACCCATCCCTAACATGAAAATTTCTAAAAGTGACCCAGAAAATTTCTCAAAAGCATAATTAAAGACACAAACCATGCAATCTCTCTAATCCATGCAGCTCACGCAATCGGACATCCAAATATAGGAATGTCTCATCCGGTGTCTAAACAACTAAATAACATAAAAGATAATCCTAAAACATATCCAAGAATACCACGCCAACATGGCAACAATCCTAATATGTTAAGAGTGTAATTAACCAATATCATAGTAAACAAGTAGTTCTACTAGAATTTCAAAATGCAAGGAGAGCAAATGGACTACGCCCGCATCAGGCACCCGGTAGCTGCTCCTCAACTTGCTCACCTGAAAACAAAGGTAAACAAGGAACAAGGAAAGTGAATAGGGTGAGCCAAATGCCTAGTAGAATATAGAAAGCTAATGACTTGTTTCGGAAAGGAATTAAAAGTAGAATTTGAAGACAATAGGAATAAACCAGATATGTCGATGCATCAATCATGCCCATGCAATTAATGATATAATATTTTATCAACGTATGTTCAAATCCCAGGTAATTATTAAGTAAAATATTACATTTCAAACATCACCAGTCAACGAGGATATAATCATAATAACCTCAAACAATAAACCGTTCTTTAGCCTTGCCATGATCCTTTACCAGTCTTTCACCGAAAACCAATCACCAGTTATTGCTTAACTAGGTTATAAGTACACCTAACAGGACATCCGTAGCCTTACCTTAGGTATTGGAGTATACCATTCCAATAGCTTACTTCCGACTAAAGAATCTTGGGTCGAGAGCTTTGCTCCATCCTAGACCCCCCCGACTTTGGTTCCTGACCAAAAGCTTTGTTCAGTATGGTCCATGAATACCAATTGTGTCAATTATTTATCCAATTCACAATTGCAATGTAAAAACCTCATTAATCCTGGACCAGTTGTGTCAATTATTTATCCAATTCGCAATTCCAATGTAAAAACCTCATTAAAATTCATGATGTATGTTGTATTTTCAAAAGCTTAAATATTTCCATATCAATATCCCCTTATCCACCCATTTTCCAAAGACATGAAACTTTAACAAAACCAAGTGTAAATATTATAGGTGGTTAAACTTTAGCCAAGTCACATCAGGACTCACAGGTCTGCACAGCTCTATCTTCCGAGGCCCAGCTAGGTCCCATACCCCATTGAGCCAAGAAAAACAGAGTGTTAAATATTTAACTACATATAATATTTAGACTTATGCATTTAAACATATATATAATATAATTTCATTGAATGTAGGGATTTAAATCCCATGTATCATATCAAACCATGCATGCATGTACCACCCTCTTCTATAGTAGAAATCAAGAATGTTCATCAATCAGGAGCTCAACAAACTCCAAGGAAGACACCATGGACAACAATTATAAGAATCAGTCCAAGAATTTATAAGATTTCACAAACAACTCTAGCAATCAATCAAATGAAGATAAGGAGTTCATCAATCCCTAATACACCAAGGAATATGAATTTAATCAATTGGAAGAGTCCAAAAATATCAATGATCAAAATACCGCAAGGACTAAGAATTAAATAAATTAAAAGTTCAAAAACAATATACCATGGCCATTTAAAACACTAAGCCGAAATAACGATTTACGAACCATTTATTAAAGGAATTCACTTATAGCCAAACAAAGAGTGGTTTACACATGGATTACGACCTCAAGAATAAGCAACAACAACAATATTGAAGCTTAGAAGCCCAAAGATAAGAAATCCCCTACCTTTCCTCCTTAGCGTTTTACCAAAATTCACGAAATTTACCCACGTGCACACCAAATGCTTTTCCGAGTACTATCCATTGAGCCAATTACCCATAAACAACACAATTTGTCATTAACAACCCAAAATAATTGATTCAAACTAAAAATCCCAAAATGTCCATGATCCCTAAAATTCCAAATCACCTAAATACCCAAATACAAACTTTTAGGTGACATATACTTACCAAGGGTATAGAAACAAGTAAAAGGAAGGGATTCAAGCTTCCTTTAGGCTCCAATGATGCAAGAACTCATGGATTCGAGTTTGGGTTCAAACCTTGAAAATTAGAACAAAGAGAGAAGTTGAAGAATATGTAATCTAGAGAAAGAATCCATAATCCAACTTGGAAACAACTTAAGTGAGAAGAATCTTACCATGATTGAAGATCTTGGGTGATGGAGGTGAGAGATTTTGAGACAAAATGGAGTTTGGGGGTTGTTTAGGTTGGATGGTTTGAAGAGAATCGCGACATGGGTGTTTTTAAAACAACTCACGCATACAGATTTTGGGAGGTGTCCAGACACCTACCCATTTTTTTCCAAAAATTTACCTCAATTGAGGAATTTCGATCGATTAGAATTGCTTCCAATCGATCGGACTTTGACATTGCAGTCCCTATTTATATCTTTTTCCACCGGCACCTCTCCTATTCGATCTGAATTCATTTCTAAGAAATTTAATACTCCGAAATGAATCCCGAACACTTATTATCATCCCGAATCACTTGATATTAAATTCTAATGTTTTTAAACCACCAATTTGACTATTAAAACTTATCTACCCGGCTTAAATGGATACATACTCAACACGTGTCAATCCTACAAGGACTTTAAGAGGACGGGGTATTACACATCCAGCTTGGCTCAGCATCCAACTGGGCTACTATCATGTCAGTGGAGATACTTGGTTGAGGGAGTATCTCGATTTTGACTGAAGTAGGTCCTTTTGTCGAATAAACTGAAGCCAATCGAGCGAGGACATCTGCTTTCGTATTCTCCTCACTAGGTATATGGTTGATTTCTACCTTGGGGATCTTCGCCAAGAACTTCCTTATTGCGGTTAAGTATTTGACCATGTTGGGGCTTTAGCCTCATAGTCACCCTTCATCTGTTAAATTATAAGTTGAGAATCACTGTTGATCAGTAAGTTTTTGATTTCAAGTTCTACAGCCAACCTTAGCCTAGCCAGCTTCATACTCCGCCTCATTGTCTGATGCTTTGAAGTGGAAATGCAATGTGTGTTCCACACATATGCCCCCCAGACTGAGGAGGAGTATTCCAGCCTCATTTCCTTTCTGATTGGAAGAGCCATCCACAAAAAGGCTCCACTACTGATAGTCCTATTGGGCCGGTTCTACAAAAAAATCTACAAAGGCTTGAGCCTTGATTGCCTGCCTTGGTTTGTACTGAATGTCAAATTCGCTCAATTCTATGGACCATTTTATCAACCTTCCCGAAGTATCTGGCTTCTGTAGTATGTTCTTTAGTGGCTGATCAGTAAGGACCACAATTGTATGAGTTTGGAAGTAAGGTCACAATTTTCGAGCCGCAGTAAGTAAAGCTAAAGAAAATTTCTTTGCTTCAATGTAGCGGGTTTTTAACATCCACCATGACCTTATTGACATAGTAAACTGGCTTCTGCACTTTTTCTTCTTCCCTAATAAGAACTATACTTACTGCGCACTCTGACGTAGCAAGGTATAGGTACAAGATTTCTCCCTCCTTAGGACATGTTAGCAAGGGAGGTTGTCCGAGATAATCTTTTAGTCCTTCAAACGCCTTTTGACATTCCTCCGTCCACTGAAACTCCTTAGCCTTTTTCAAGGCTTGGAAGAAGGGTTGCAAGCACACAAATCGCATAAGTAATAAAAAGATGAGTAAATTATAGTTCCTATGAGGATATGTTGGCAATTAAAATCAATGTCAAACAAGCAACAACTATGTAAATTGGGGAAAAGGATTTGTGATTGGTTTTGTTTTTAACTAAACTAAATCAAGTAGTAAAAGAGCAATCCAGAGAACAACTAAAAACACAAATGTAATCAAGGATGGAAAATACTAGAATACTTAATTTCACTGCACTTTATCCGATTCAACTCACTTGGTCCCTTAATCCCTAATTACTATCTCTCAATTGACATTCGGTTTCCCTATCCTATCCAATGCTCCATTCCTGGTTACACCAAAAGTGCCTCTATCCCTAACTCCTATTATTCCTAACAATTGGGTTCAAGAGACAAAGGCCCATTAAAATTTATGGATTAACCGTGTAGTGATTGCATAGATCATGCCCCTATATTCCTATGGTTCATGCAACCTATATCGTCTATAGCAAGAGGCAAATCCTAGATATCTCCTTCCGGTCTCAATCTAGGCAACAAATCAATTGAATGATGGCCAAACATCCAAAAGCATAAAGCACACCCAATAAACAATCAATAAGAGATAGAAATCAAGTAATAAGGAAACCAAATTTATTGAATCATCAAGGTTTAGCTACATTAAGACCCTACTAAGAATTCTAGCCACTCATGAAGTCAATGTACATCATCAAGTAATGAAAATCAAACATAAAAACCAAGATAAAAGAGGAGAGAGAAAACCTCCTTGTGAACCTTCTTCTTCTCCAAGCTTCAATGGTGGCCTCCAAGCTCTCCTTCTCTCCCCCCATGAGTCTAGAATGTTGTCGAATCCTAAAAATCCTAAAAATCTACCTATTTATACCTAAACCCATATGTCGTTTATAATAAGCATTGGTGTCATTTTGAGTCAGACCCACATGAGTTTAGGGCGTTTTCAGGTAATTGGAAAATCTGAAATCGTAGATCTGGGCTGGGGACCGATCGATCGGTTTTTCTTGCTGTTAAAAACTGAAGTATGCCTAGCCGATTGATTGATTTTGCCCTCTGCTATTATTTTATCTTTTCTTCAATCTTTGATCTGATTTGACTCCTTTTCGTCTGATATGCTCCTAGGCACCTGTAATGTGAAAATATACATTTCTTAGGCAATATCGATCCTCAATTGACTCTAAACGATACAAGATTGCATGTAAAAGGATGTATAATTATATGTATATAATTAGCACATCAAGTATGCACCTGTCGCCTGACCTTGCAAGAAACCTCCTTATGCTGTTGCTCGGCCGGTTAACCTTTGTACTTCCTTAGGTGTGTTTGGAGGCTCCATTTGGAGTACGACCTCAACTTCATCTGAAATTTTGACAGTGTCAAATACCTTCTGAAGGTCAGAAGGGTGATATTCAACCTTACCACTCTTGACAACCATATCATCCACATAAGCTTCAACCATCATTCCTAGCTGATTAGCAAAAACATGATTGAAAAACCTTTGATAAGTGGCATCAACATTCTTCAGTCCGAAGGGCGTAGCTTTGTAGCAATATGTCCCTTCTGGAGTGATGAATGAAGTACTATCCTTATCTTTTGGGTTCATTTTAATCTAATGGTAGCCTGAGTATGCGTCCAAAAAACTAAGTAATTCCTGTTTAGAAGTAGTATCTACCAACTAATCATTCTTAGGAAGGAGATAATTGTCCTTTGGGCAGACTTTATTCAAATCTGTGAAGTCAAAACACTTGCGCCACTTCCCATTCGTACTTTTTACCATCACTACATTGGCCAACCAATCCAGGTATTGAGCTTCCCGTATGAAGCCTGCATCAAGTAATTTCTTTACTTCCTCCTTAATGGCGTTTTGCCTCTCCAAGCCAAAGTTTCGTTTCTTCTGCTTGACTGGATTAGTCCCTGATACAATGCTGAGACTATGGGAAATGACCTCCCTACTAATCCCTGTCATTTCGTTCGCACTCCATGCAAAATTTCAATGTTAATAAGGAGGAGCTTGGTTACCTCCTCAGCTAACTCTTTATCTAGCTATGATCCAATGAACAACTTCTTCTCAATTCATTCCTCTACCTTGATAGGAAGGAGATCTTCAACTGGAGTAGGTTTAATTATTTTTTCTTCCTCCCGAATGTCCAGACTACCGACTGAGATGGTGGTCCTTTATCTTTCAGATCGGTATAGTACATTATCCGAGCTAGCTTTTGGTCTCCTTTTACTTCCCCTACCCCATAGGAAATTGGGAACTTCATTTTGAGGTGGTAAGTAGAGACTATTGCCCGGATTTTATGAAGAAGTGGTCTCCCAATGATGGCATTGTAGGGCGTCCTTACATCCACCACTAATAGGCCAATCATATGCATGATAGTCAGAGGGTAAGTTACCAAAGTGACTTATAGGGATATTATTCCCTTGGGAATTCTTGACTCTCCTGCAAACACATATAACAGAGTAGAGAAAGTCTTCAACTTATCCTCTGAAATATTCATCTCCTTAAAAGCATGGTAGAACACGATGTCTACTGCACTACCATTGTCTATTAGGACCTTCCTTACTGTGATGTTGGCGATAACCGCTTCTACCACAAGTGCGTCATCATAGAGGTCTTGGACGTCTTCAACATCTTTTTCTTAGAATGTTATTCTTTTGTTATCCCTCCTAAGTCTTTTATTTTGCAGTGTGACTTCGTTAATTTGGGCATAAGCCCTTTCTACTGAGAAGCTTTTCCCTCCTATTGTTAGGCCTCCAACAATTATTCCGATAGTCCCAGCAGTTCCTCTTTGATGACGAAAAGAATCATCCCTTCTCCTTTGCCTTCTTCGGTCGTTATCCCTCTTGTCATCAGTTCTCCTTCTTTTTCCTTCTTGAGATAACCCCTCTTAATGAGGCTTTCAATCTCATCCTTCAATTGCCTAGAATCCTTGGTATCATGCCCATGGTCCCTATAGAACCAGCAATACATGACTGAAGTACGCTTTTTAGTTGGAGCACTCATTTTCTTAGGCCACTTCAAGATATCTCTATTCCCTACCTCCAAGAAGATGTTATGCAATGTGTTATTAAGAGGAGTGTAGGAACTATATCGTGGTGGTGGGCCTTGGTCAGTCTTCCTACCGGATTGATTATCCTTCCTCTTATCACTTTTTCCCTCCGATCTTTCTAGCTTCTTGCTTGGTGGAGGTAAGTCTTTCTCAATTTTTCTCGAGGAGTTTGAGCCTTTTTTGGATGAGGCCGAGGAAGAAGAAAACTGAGAAATTTTCGTCATATCTTCAGACTGCATGAACTTATCCCCCCTAATATATAGTTCCCCCATGCACTTCGAGCGCTTTTTAATTAATGACCGCACGTACACTTCATCCCTGACCGTCCTTACCAAAGCTAAAATGACTACTTCTACCTAGACATATGGGATTTCAAAACTTGCCCTATTGAACCTTGCAAGGAATGACCGAAGTGATTCTCCTATCTCATGGCCAAGATTCATCAGGTCAAGATTGGTTTTTTCCGTTTTACGTGCGGCGGAGAAGTGAAGTGCAAGTTTCTCAGACAAGTCCCCAAAACTTGTCACACTATGTCGTGGCAGTTGGTTAAACCAAGTTCTTGCTGGTCAAAAAATGGTTGATGGGAAGATCTTACACATTATCAAGGTGTTTGCCCCCGGACACTCCATCATTGATTGAAACCCTGGATATGGTCGCAAGGGTTAGTTAACCCTTCATACTTCTCTAATTTTGGAACCATGAGGTGACAGGGCATTTTAGCTTCAAGAACTTTAGGAGCTAAGGGGGTTAGCGTACTGTTCCACACTCCCTCCATTGGAGACATTCCTTGTAGGGTAGCGATCTTTTTTGTTCGTCTCATCTAGGTGCCGGCCAACCTCTTCATTGTAGGTAGTTTCATTTCTCGCCAACGGTACCATCTGGGTTCCCTCTTCGGGCTGGTCCCTTAGACTTACCGGATTGTGAACTCCTCACTTCCTCATTATTTTGAACTTCTTGGTTTGGTGGGGGTACTTCTTGTCGACCTGCAGCTTGGTTCGCTTGTGACTGCTGGTTCATAATTAGTTTAGTCAACATTTGTACCTGCTGGAAGAGTTGTTGGAACTGCTCTTGAGTGCAGAGTACTTCGAACGATCCAACCTGGGGGTTCGATAGGTCAGTTTGGCCAGCACCATCTCCATGGTGTTCTTAGGGGTTATTTCCTTATTCACTGTTGGGATCGGTACGGTCAACAACGCGACGACTTGTCTCCAAAGTGGAGGCAACATTCCTTCTCTGTCTGACCATTGTGAGTTTCTTTTGGGGAAGTTTACTTCATTGGTAGATCTGACTTTAGTAAGGTATGGCTGAACCTTACTACCTAGGTTGGATGGGACGGACCACCTTGGTTGGAAGGAGTGTACTAGGAATGTCAGTCGTGACCTTCCTATCACGTGGTCCAGACATCTTACTTCGGTGAACAACCGAAGTAGTGCCTTCGATTCTGTAGTTTGGCCTCTTCTTGGTCATACCGAAGTAGCTACTTCGGTCATAACGAAGTAGGAGCTTCGGCTGCCGACTGGTCTTGGCATAGCTGTCACTTATGTGCCACGTGTCCAACTTTTATTGATAGGGATATTTTGGTAATATCAGTTTCAATAGAATTGCTTTTCATTCCCCAACTCTAATCATCATGGATTCTCTATAAACATTTATTAGTCATACCAATCTTTCCAAGGGTGGTGGATCTTCACTTCACTCACTCCTCTGTCTCCATTTTGTGCATCCTTCCAGAAGGCTTTGGTCATTCTATGTGCAATATGCTTTTATTGAATTTTGTATTGAGCTTGCAGCAGAGGAAGCTATCAATTACTTCAACAAATCTTACCTTGACACTTGCAGAATCATGTGTGAGGTATGTACACGCCTTCATTCTTTGTTTGTTATGTTGTTTGCGTTCTCCTCTCTTTGTTCGCATGGTTTAGGTAGTTTTCTATTTCGCTGCCTCTGTTGATTAATCTTTGTGTTGATTATGATGATTTAAATCTTATCTGGTACGTTATTCTTCAGTTTCGGAATTGGCTAAAAAATTCTGTGAAAAATGGAAGTTTCAATATGCTTATTCCGTGTGGTATTCATGGTTTCTCTCTTTTTGGATCTTTTGGTTTGCGGAGTCTCATAGATTTCTTAGCAAGTTTGTCAATGCACCATACTTGGAAACACATAATTTCCAACTAAGGTGTTCCACTGCGATTTAAAAGCATCTGAATACACGTTGAAGTTTAAATGTCTTTGTGTTGATTTGTAAGTTGTTTGAAACCTTTTTAAGTATAAGAAGCAGTGCGGAAAATTTGCAGATTGTGATGTTGATCTTGATTCTCATTTGTACTACTGACCACAATGGCCGAGCAATTCACCAAACTTCTGTTAGTCTGCAGACTATTTTGGGATGCTAAAAAAACAGGGGGAATCATAAACCGAAGGAGCTCCGACAAGGTAGGTTTAGCTTTTCTTATATTGAGATGTTGGGTGTTTGAACTGGTTTGTTTATGTAATGAATTAATTTGTGAGAAACATTCATCGCCATTCCTTCTGTGACTTCTCAGCATGCAAATGTGTGTGGCTATTGTGAAAGCTACATGCATTTGAATGCTATGCAAGCTTTATCTTGAACCATAAGTTTGATAAATTAAAGCTTTCTGGCACATGTATTGTTCTCATCATTTTTAAAGTCGCAAGGCATCCAAAAGTTCATACTTCATCACCCTCTTGTTGTGCTATGTGTACATGTTGAAGTGCTCCATCGGCATACATACACATATACCCAAATCACAGTAGGTGTACTTAATCCTACATGTTAATTGTTATTTTGGAATCATTGGTTTGGATTTGACCATGGACAACATATATATTTCTTGCTAAATCATTTTCTCTAATTGCTTCCTCAACTGCATAGTTGAATCTTTATTGGTTTGTGGATATTTGCCATGTTGGCTGTGTGATTCAATTGTATTGGTTGCTTAGACCTGAATGACTCCCTCCGCAATTTTTTGCCATTCAGGTTTGTACCCACTCAATGAGTTTTGTTCCCTGATCATGCTATCTTCCTATAGTAAGAAATCATGGAGACATGATATGCTTCTTAGAGATCTTTCTGCAGTGTTAATTTGATTCTTCCTACAAAATTATAGATCCCATGTAATGTAGACTTCGATACAAATCTATGTATAAGTGGATGTTGACTCATCTGTTTGTTTTGTATTAACAAAGTACCCTTTGTATATAGTTTTATTGAGGGAGAGGACAAATACTACTATTAACTAATGCAGGTAAATTGTTCTTATTGATTTTCTTTTATGCAGTGAGAGGGCAAAGGCTACTACTACAAAGCAAAGTTCTTATGTGTTGAGGAGATCTTGCAATCGTTTCCTCAACAGTGGAGGACGACCTCCGTGACTCGAACCCTGAACCTTGGTTTTGTGGGCGAGAGTGACTACCATTACACCGGATGCTGCGGCCTTTGCTGTCAAGAATGGACCACACCATTCTAACAAAACTTATGCCTCACAGAATGCACACCTCAAGTGTGATCGATGCAATCTTACAAGGCATACAATTGATAATTGCCGAGCACACCTCAAGTGTGATTATTGCAACTTCAAGGGGCAGACTGTTGATGCATGCCGAAAGTTGAAGAGGGCCAATCTCTATGGTGACAAAAAGGGGAATTCAAGTTTCTCTTCCAAGGCTCACTATGCCAATTCCAAGATCGATAAGCATGAGACATAATCATCATCTTATAATCTCACAGCAAATCAATATCACAATCTTGTTGCACTCATTGACCAGAACAAAACAACTAGCATGGCAAATCAAGTGGGCTCAGCCTCCACACTGAGTAATCTGTCAAGTACCGACCCTTGCACAGATTTTTTTAATTCAGAAATTAAGTGGATTTTTGACACAGGAGCAACCGATCATATGGTTTGTACACCTCGATTTATGCATTCTAGTATACATGTTGCCAATTGTCATGTGCACTTGCCAAACCATGCTCTTGCCCGTGTAACTCACATAGGGTGCACTTGCCAAACCATGCTCTTACCGGTGTAACTCACATAGGCACAATACGGTTCTCCGAAAACTTCATCCTTTATAATGTGCTATGTATTCCATCCTTCAGATTAAATTTAATATCTATTGCCAAGCTTACAAAGAATTCCCCCAGCCATGCCACTTTCACTAACAATCTTTGTTTGATTTAGGACCAACATTCGGGGAAGACGATTGGGACGGGAATTGAGCGAGAAGAGCTCTACTACTTGGATATTTCGAAGAACTCTGGGTGCTATTCTGTTTCCATTGCTAGTTCCATCAGTTCCACTATCTGTCACCAACGCCTTGGCGATCCTTCCAATAAAAGTTCACAAGCATTGTCTTTGCTTTCCAAAACTCTACCATTTTGTCCTATTGAAAATTGCAACACTTAGTGGGGCTAAATATTTCTTCACTATTGTTGATGATTTTTCACGATGCACGTGGGTTTATCTCTTACATAGAAAGTCTGATGCACGTGATTATCTCATTAGCTTTATCAATTTTTTTGAGACACAATTTGCTTCCCACATAAAATTGTTCACAGTGATAATGGGGCAAAGTAGAACGACAATAGTGTCCTATTGGGAAAAAAATCCAGAAGCGAACCCTTAAAATAAATTATTTTATGACTAATTAAATTTTTGTAAATAAATTACTTTTAACTTAACAACTGAACCCAAAAAAATAAGATTTAATCATTATTTTATATTTTGTTTATGTTTTATTTTTTTAACTAATTAAACTTTGTAAATACACGTGCCCCTCATTTTATGACTAATTGTTTGTTTTATTTTTATCTGTATTGTAGATACATGTGTCGCACATTCTGTAAAATATCTATCAAATTAACGAATTAAACAAAATATTTTTCAAATTAAAAAAAAATTGCTTCCGTCTACCGGTCTACGAGATGGAAGGAGGCCGGCTTCGGTGAGATGGTGTTTGGCAGCTTGCAAAACCGTCGGTCGGTGCGCAGCAACTGAGTTCTTAAACGGACCCAGTTTTTTGGACTTCTTTTCAATTTAGACCTGCTTGACTAATATAAGTGTGAAAAAGAAGAGAAAAAAAAGAAAAAATAAAAAATACAACTTGGTGCCTTTATGGCCCTGGGCCCAAAGCACAGCTTTGCCTGCTTTGCCTCTTGGCCGACACTGACACTGTATTCAGTGATCAAAAATTATACAAAAATCCAAGAGACTTTGGAGTCCGGTAAACTAGATTATAATTAATTGTAAAAAAGTGTAATCACTAAAATATCTTTTTAAAAAAGTACATTGGGTATCATCTTTTACCAAAATAACCTCAAATTTGATTTTCTCTCTCCACGAATTGTGATACAATAGTGATACTTTTAAATAGAAGATTCAATTTAGTGTTCAATTTATATTTTTGGCTCATAAAATGACGATATTAATGTTCAAATGTAAATTTGATAGCATTACATGTCTTTCTGGTTCAATTATGTCATTTTAGTGGATTTTTGGTGTTGGTGATACTATAGTGATACATCTCTGCAGTTGTCAATGTTTTTCCAAAACGAGCAAGAGATGTACAAACGAAGAAAAGAAAACCAAGAAAGGAAAAGTAATTAGGAAGAAGAAGTATGCATATTGGTTCAATTGTATCATTTTAATGAAGTTTTGGTGTTCGTGATACTATAGTGATACATCTCTGCACTTGTAAATGTTTTTCCAAAACGAACAAGAGAGGTAACCAAGAAAAGAAAATCAAGAAAGGAAAAGTAATTAGGAAGATGAAGTATGCATACTAGTTTCATCATTTTAGTGGTTTTTTGGTGTTGGTGATACTATAGTGATACATCTCTGCAAAAAACGAACCAGAGTCTAGATCTGCAAAAAAACAAAGCACAGCTCAGATTGAACAACGAAGCATAGTCCAGATCTGTCAAAAACGAAGTAGAGCAACTCGACGCAGTCCAGATTGAGCAACGACGAAGAAGGAGATGAAGAGAGGAGAAACTCGGCCAAAAACGGAGAAGAAGGCAACGAAGAACAAATTCAGATCAAGAACCAGAAGAAGAAGAAGAAGAAGAAGGAGAGAAAGAATGAGATAACTTTTAGTAGAGAAGAAGGAGAGAAAGAGAGGATACATTAGAGTTGGATAGTTGGAGGGAGAAGAAGAAGAAGAAGAAGGAGGGTATTGTAGGTATTAACTAAAAAATTTCTTAAGTCAGACGACCAAATTACCCTTAAATTACACTTTTTTACAATTTTAAAAATGTCCATGACCTTTTTACAATTAAGTTGTCTAAAGTGCTCTTACTGTCAATTGTCCGAAAATCCAATCATTCTAAACAATCAATCTAGGTCATTAATTAATATAAGTGTAAGAACTCACTGTCGCAACCGGGGTCATGACGCGGACCGGCGATGAAAGGATGAAAAATGTTTTAGAGTCGCCACCAATTGATTTGAGTGCAATTGGACACTAAAAAATGGTCTACGAACCAGAAAATGGGTAAGGGGGTCTATTGAGTGTGGGGAAGGTGTTAGGCACCCCACAACTCCCTAAAAGGTTACCTAGATTGATCTATGTGCTTTTTCTTGAAAAGTTATTTGTCCAATATAGATGATATTTTGATTTGAAAAGATAACATAATTAAAGCATAGGCAGGAGCTGAATGTCATCAAGTCCTCTTCCTAATTAACTTCAATTTAGTTACCATTACGTTTTCGAGTACAAATGATACATTAATTTGAAGAGATAACATAATTAAAGCCTAGGCAGGAGCTAAATGTCATCAAGTCCTCCTCCTAATGAACTTTAATCTAGGTATCTAGTAAATTAATTTATCATTGTGTTTAGAAATACAAATGACACTTTAATTTGAAAAGATAACGTAATTAAAGCCTAGGCAGGAGTTGAATGTCGTCAAGTCCTCCTCCTAATGAACTTTAATTTAGGTATCTAGTAAATTAAATTACCATTTACATTAAGGATAGCACAATTAAAGTCTAGGCAGGAGCTGAATGTCATCAAGTCCTCCTCCTAATTAACTTTAATTTAGGTGTCTAGTAAATTAATTTATCATTATGTTTAGAAATACAAATGACACTTTAATTTGAAAAGATAACATAATTAAAGTCTAGGCAGGAGCTGAATGTCATCAAGTCCTCCTCCTAATGAACTTTAATTTAGGTATCTAATAAATTAAATTACCATTTCCATTTTGTTTAAATAAGAATAGCACAATTAAAGTCTAGGCAGGAGCTGAATGTCATCAAGTCCTCCTCCTAGTTGACTTTAATGTAATATCCATTAATTTGTTTTTATGAAGAGTTGGTAAAAACGTGATTATTGAATTGATGGATTGGTAAAACTAAACCCCTAAACATACATACTAATTACGTTAAACATAAATAAAACTAAACTACACTAATCTACTTTTCATTATTTCCGCTACCCTATTGCATGACTTACATTTACAAAGATATACATGCCAAGTAAAAATAAGATAAAAATATACAAATAATGAAATATAAAGATAAAAATACAAATTTAAATATGGCCCATAGAGCCCATTAATAGCTCAAACCCGGTCCAATCTCCAAATGAACTCTCCGGCCCCAAACGAAGTCAAGTCCGGCGCGGTCCGCAACCAAAAATCAACAAGAGAATTGATCAAAATTAAATGCTCAAATGTAATCAAAATCCAAGTTAAGTCAAATCCACATTAGAAGATTTATACATATAAACACGATTTTCCAATTTCATATAAATATATACTTTTCAATTTAAATCTGGAAAGTCCTAAATGCCAAAATCACATTCCAACAAAGCTTGACCGATCAATCAGAGTATCCATCCGATCAATCGGACATGAACCAGAACCAACATGGGCAATATTTCACTAATTTATCATCAAGCAAACACAATACGCAACCAACAGCAACATCATCTATTGAGATCTCAAATTAATCGGATAAAATATATAGAAAAAACTTTGAGGGATAGCAGGGTAAACAATTATTGTAAAAGAGGTAGAAAGCCTAACAGAATAAACAAGTCAAACAGGGTCAACACCAGCAGAAATTTGCATCTCACTCTCCACAACCAAACTAGATCTCAATCCAGAACTATCCTCAATTAAACATCACACTAAACCTCAATCAAACAACCCCAAAACACAGATATTAAAACATAGAGAATAAGCCAACATCAATTAATTTCAGACAGAGATTCATATATTGAAATCAGGCATATTTCATGATAATAGAACCAAAGTGAAACTCAAAAATACAAGCAAAAAACCAAAGCAAGAATATTGCAGGAGAACCGGAAATTACCTTCTCTTTTTCTTATAGACTTCCTCTCCTTCCTTTTCTTTTTCTTTTCCTTCTTTTGGTGTCGTCGGCTCCTTCTCTCAAAACCCCCCAAACCTCTATTTTCGTTTTTTCATTCCCTTTTTCCTTTTATCTCTCACGGTTTTTCTCTATCTGTGCCCTCTGCTGTTTTTTCCTCTCTTAAACCCTCTTTTGTTCACCTTGTGCGGCTGCCCCTTTTCTCCCCTCTCACAATTTTTTTTTTGTTTTTTTCTCTCCCTTAACTTCGGCTACCCTCTCCCTTTTAACTTATCTTTATTTTAAAAAATCCCAAAATGCCCCCATGAACCCTATTTACCTCTCCTTCTCTAAAACCCTCAAGACTTACATTTTTGTCTTTTCCTTATTTTTGTGAAACCCTAATAAAGGAACCACCTTTCTCTCTTAGGGATTTTCTTTTGTTTATTATTTATTTAAATGTCCTATTTTTTAGATATTTTCTAGGGTTTAGTTATATTGGGCTTGGGTTGGAATTTTTATGGGCTTATGGTCCAAGAAATAGGCTTTAGGATTTTTTGCATGCTTATGGGTCCAAGAAACAGGCTTTGAATTTTTTGTGAGATTACGGGCTCCAGAACGGGCTTTTGAATTATTGTTATTATTATTGTATTTTTTACTTTCATTAATTAAATTTTATTTTTTAATTTTTTATTATTTTTTTTTTTTGGGCCGGACGAAAACCTGGTACTACAGCTGCCCCCTTTGTATGTCTTTTATGAAATAAAAGACAAACAAAGGTGTAGTCAACCGAGTTTCGTACGGGAACTGAAATGCGCGGGATCACTGTGGCCATTCCCGGCTTGGCCAACTGTTTGTGCAAGAAAATAAAGGGCACGGGATCACAAGGCCATTCCCGGCTTGGCCAAATATTGGTGCAGAAAAATAAAAGGCACGGGATCACAAGGCCATTCTCGGCTTGGCCAAATGTTTGTGCAGAAAATAAAGGGCACGGGATCACAAGGCCATTCCCGGCTTGGCCAAATGTTGGTGCAGAAAATAAAGGGCACGGGATCACAAGGCCATTCCCGGCTTGGCCAAATGTTGGTGCAGAAAAATAAAAGGCACGGGATCACAAGGTCTTGGCCAAATGTTTGTGCAGAAAATAAAGGGCACGGGATCACAAGGCCATTCCCGGCTTGGCCAAATGTTGGTGCAGAAAAATAAAGGGCACGGGATCACGAGGCCATTCCCGGCTTGGCCAAATGTTTGTGCAAGAAAAATAAAGGGCACGGGATCACAAGGCCTTTCCCGGCTTGGCCAAATGTTTGTTTGAATTTATGCAAGAAAATATCCATAAGTGTATGAATGCATGAAGAAAATTGTATTTTCATTTATTTTTCTCATTTTGAAAATTTGATTTTGGTTAATAGTCGTAGGCACCATCACCCCTATCATCCTACAATCATCCATCATGAGAAGACTGCACTTTTGATTCCACCCTATCTTCAATCTGCCATGTTACGCTTATTCTTGTATCTTTCATTCTCTTTTTGTCTGGTCTTTCCATCGATTTACTGCTTCCATCTTATTTCCATCAAATCCGACATACCTTTAACGCCAAACAAAAGCTTTTCGACTCCAAAATCTCTTGGGCCCCGCTATGTCTTTTAACATAATATAATTTCTTTTAGCTCTCTTGGAATTAAGAACACCACAATCTCTTCGGCTCCACCATGCTTTTTAGCGCCATTTAATTTCTTTTAGCTCCTTTACAGTCAAGAACACCAAAATCTCTCAAGTTCCTGCTAAGAACAATGTCCTGATACACTTGTCATGATTCTTTTAATACTTTACTTAACTGTCAAATAAATTCAATAGTATGGCAATGCTTGTACTACATGAGATTTCTGAAGGCAAGATATACAAGCAATAAAAATCGTGAAGAACACAAGCAATGAATAAGGAATTCAGAAATGAATTGAATGACCTCAGAGAGTTTTATTTAGAATAGATAGATAACAGGAGAGACTGATCAAGTATATATATGATTCAAGAGGGTTAGGAATAAAGGAAATAGTAGAAATTTTTACAAGATATAAAATGAGATAACTTTGATTCCGCACAAAACTGCCCCAGTTTTGTGTGCCCCCATTTTGCAATTATTGAATCTGACCACTTCTATATCGATCTTCTCCTTCGCAGACTCATCATGCGTACCCCTGAACATAACCAATCCACCCGTGTACAGCCTCGCTATCTGTCATTCATTGTATTTCCTTATATTCATCTCAAATCCTCGAAGGCCTTTGCCTCCTTCCCCTTAGTTGTTTTCACCACACCTTTCTGATCTCAATATTATTTGAAGCTCCCAGGAAGGGTTTTCACTTTAGTAGAGACTTTTCTTTTTTCCCTAATTTTTGCCTGAAGCGCCCACGAGGGGTTTTCACTTCAGCGGGATTTTTATGGCTCTAATTTTTGCCTAGACCGCCCTTTCGGGTTTTCAATCTAGCGAGCTTTTAACTCTAATTTTTGCCTAGATCGCCCTTTCAGGTTTTCAATCTAGCGAGTTTTTTTTTTTTTTTTTTTTTTAACTCTAATTTGTGCCTAGACTGCCCTTTCGGGGTTTCAATCTAGCGAGTTTTTTTTTTTTTTTTTTTTTTTTTTTTTTTTTTTGCTATGGGTAATACTTTTTGATGGCGTCTGCATTCACCGGATTAGGCAATTCTTCTCCATCCATTCTTGTCAAAATTAATGCCCCTCCTTCAAAGGCTTTCTTCACCACATATGGTCCCTCATAATTCGGTGTCCACTTCCCTCGGTGATCCTTTTGAGGCGGCAAGATCATCTTCAACACTAAATCTCCTTCCCTGAAACTGCGAGGTCGAACTTTCTTATTATGTGCTTTCATCAATCTTCTTTGATACAATTGCCCTTTACAAATTGCTCTTAGTCTTCGTTCTTCAATCAAATTCAACTGCTCATAACGCATTCGAGTCCATTATGATTCTTCCAATCCTGCCTCCAGAACTACTCGAAGGGATGGAACCTCCACTTCAATAGGCAAAACCGCTTCCATGCCATACACCAAGGAGAAAGGCGTCTCCCCGGTAGATGTCCGTATTGAGGTCCGATAACCATATAGAGCAAAAGGGATCTTCTCATGCCAATCTTTGTAATTCTCTGTCATCTTCCCAATGATCTTCTTGATATTCTTATTCGCCGCTTCGACAGCCCCATTCATCTTCGGACGGTAAGGAGTCGAATTATGGTGATAAATTTTAAATTGGTCACAAAAATCCTTCACCATTTTACTGTTGAAATTCGTGCCATTATCAGTGATAATTCTTTCTGGGACTCCATATCGACAAACAATCTCTTTCCTCAAAAACCGAACAACCACGCTACTTGTCACATTAGAATACGAAGCAGCCTCCACCCATTTGGTAAAATAATCGATAGCAACCAGAATAAACCGATGCCCATTAGAAGCCTTCGGCTCAATTGGACCGATGACATCTAATCCCCACATTGAGAAAGGCCATGGTGATGTCAACACATGCAATGGATTAACTGGAACATGTGTTCTGTCTGCATAAATCTGACACTTGTGGCATCTGTTTGCATAACTTATACAGTCCCTCTCCATGGTTAACCAATAATACCCTGCACGAATAATCTTCCGTGCCATTGCATATCCACTGGAATGAGTCCCACATATTCCTTCATGAATTTCCTCCATTATTTGTTTAGCCTCAGCAACATCAACAAAACGTAAGAAAACTATCCCATCATTCCTTTTATAAAGAACATTTCCACTCAAGAAGAAAGATCCTGCCAGTCTCCTGATGGTACGCTTATCATTCTCTGATGCCCCTGATGGATATTCTTTCTTTTCAATGTACTGTTGAATATCATGATACCACGGTTTACCATCAGGCTCTCCCTCTAAATTTGAACAGTAACCTCGAACTTCTCGTTTCTCAATTTTAATTAGCTGCACTTCCCCTTTTAGGTCTACATCAAACATTGCCGCCAAAGTCGCCAAAGCATCCGCTATTTGATTCTCCTCTCTTGGGATATGATCAAACTCAATCCAATCAAAAAACTTAACTAACTTTTTGATATGTTGGTAATATGGAATGAGCTTGTCATCTTTAGTTTCCCACTCATCATTCAATTGCCTAATAACCAACTGTGAGTCACCATAGACCTGTAGCCTCCTAATCCCCATATCGATAGCAACTTGAATTCCCATCGTACATGCTTCATACTCAGCCACATTGTTAGTACATTCGAAATATAACTTAGCTGTAAACGGGATAATATTCTCATCGGGTGATATTAACACTGCACCAATTCCACATCCCATGATATTAGAAGCCCCATCGAACAACATAGTCCACTTTGCCAAATCCTTCTGATTCCCTTCTTCTATCGACACAGCCATGACATCAATATCTGGAAACTTCAAATCCATAGACTGAGCATCATCAATTGCTCCATCTGCCAAATAATCTGCTATCGCACTCCTTTTGATTGCCTTCTGTGTAACATACAAAATATCATATTCTGATAACAACATCTGCCATTTAGCTATCCTCCCTGAAAGAGAAGGTTTCTCAAAAATGTATTTGATAGGGTCCATTCTGGAAATCAACCACGTCGTATGATAAAGCATGTATTGTCTAAGCCGATGTGCAGCCCAAACCAAAGAGCAACACGTTTTCTCCAACATCGAATAATTTGCTTCACAACTAGTAAACTTCTTGCTTAAGTAATAAATGGCATGCTCTATCCTTCCCGATGAATCATGCTGTCCAAGCACACATCCCATCGAACTATCTGAGACAGTCAAATAGAGAATAAGCGGCCTGCCAGCTACAGGAGGCATCAACACTGGAGGACTTTTCAAGTATTGCTTGATCTTTTCGAATGCAATCTGACAATCTTCGTTCCACTCAGTAGAGTTACTCTTACGCAATAATTTAAAGATAGGTTCACAAGTAGCTGTCAACTGTGAAATGAATCTGGCAATGTAATTTAACCTTCCCAAGAAACCCCTAACTTCCTTTTCTGTCCGAGGGGGTGGCATCTCCAAGATCGCCTTCACTTTATCAGGATCTACCTCAATTCCTTTCCTGCTTACAATAAAACCTAATAACTTCCCCGAGGTTGCCCCAAATGTGCACTTAGCTGGATTCAACTTCAATTGATGCTTCCTTAATCGATCAAACAACTTCTGGAGATTCACAATATGATCTTCATCTTCTTTGGATTTTGCTATCATATCATCGACATATACTTCAACTTCTCTATGCATCATGTCATGAAACAAAGTGACCATGGCTCGTTGATAAGTAGCACCGGCATTCTTCAGACCAAACGGCATGACTTTATAGCAAAAGGTTCCCCAGAGGGTAATGAAAGTCGTTTTCTCACGATCCTCTGGTGCCATCTTGATCTGATTGTAACCCGAAAATCCATCCATGAAAGAGAAAGTTGAATGTCTAGCTGTATTATCCACTAAAACATCAATATGGGGAAGTGGAAAATTATCCTTCGGGCTTGCACGATTGAGATCTCTATAATCGACACACATCCGAACCTTACCATCCTTCTTGGGAACAGGTACAATATTTGCCACCCATTCAGGGTATCTAGTCACTGCTAAAAAACCAGCATCGAACTGCTTCTTCACTTCATCTCTTATCTTCAAAAGCATATCTGCCTTTAATCTCCTCAACTTTTGTTTCACTGGAGTACATTCTGGAATTAATGGCAACTTGTGAACAACAATACTTGTATCAAGACCGGGCATATCCTGATAAGACCATGCAAAGACATCCTGGTAACTATGCAACAAATCTATCAATTTCTTCTTATTCTCTCCTTCGAAGGCAGCTCCTACCTTAACCTCCTTTTTCTCCGTTTCAGTTCCCAAATTAACAACTTCTGTTACCTCTTGATGAGGCTTTATTAGTTTCTCTTCCTGATTGACTTGTCTTAACATTTCAGGTAAAATCTCAATTTCTTCCTCTATTTCATAGTCAGATTCAACATTGCTAATGGGTGCATCAAAATCTGGTTCATTAAGTTCGTCATCTTCGTTATCATCATTTTCAATCCTGTGAAAGAAATGAATAAAAATGGTTTTGAGAATGGAGAACAAAACTTAAATGGAAATGGAGAAACATGAATATGGATGACTGTCAAAAGACTTTCATTTCATGGAAAAGGGAATATGTACAAAGATAGAACATGCAATCGCCATACTATAAAATTTATTGAAAGCAAAGTAAAGCATGCTCATTACAAAAGACCCAAACGAAGGCCGTGAGCTGGGCCCACGATGGTAGTGCACTCGGGATTACTCTTGCAAGTTCTTGAGAGATACTGGGAGCTCCAGACTGGTCCAGTTGCCTAATTTGAAATTTGAAGGACGCGAGATGACAAAGCAAGGTCTAGCAGCCGAACTCTGTTCCTCTTCCACCACAGCAACTTGGAAGTCTTCAAACTGATCACACATATTTGCCAAAATTGCCCCAATTTTATCAGCCGATTTTTCAACTGGCAGTTTTCCAAAAACTGCCCCAGTATCAGCCAAACTTATCTTGTTCTGCATTCCTCCATACAAAAAACTGTCATAAAGCCAAGGAATCGGTTTCTTTTCAACTTCCAGCTCCTTTCCTTCCAGACGAGCAAACCTCTTTGCCTGTTTTTCTGCCTGCGCACGATTCCTGTCAACCCTAGTTGGCTTATAACCCAACCCCAACGTTCTGGATGTTTCACCAAAGGGACTCCTGTGCCATCAAACAAACTGAATTTTGGTAGTACAAAGTCATGTGGAACATTCAAATTCTTCACCAAGCACAAATTGGCTGGGTTCAGCATCCCTACAGCATTGAAACCCTCCATGGCTCTTAATCTTTTCTCCAACTTCTTGATAGCATCTATTGAGCTACTTTCTTCATTCTGAACTCCCTCAGTTACTACCCCGCCAATAAAAGTTCCCGCGGTATCAGCACCGACTGGGAAGGGATTCTCATGCCCATGAGGATCAACTTGATGAATGTAAGCTGGGTTCTGAGTCGTTGTCTGTTGAGAAACATATTGATGCTGGTGCAAACCAGGCAAAGATTGGTTACGGACAGGAGTGAACCCGGGTGGGTAAACTGGTACTTCTTGGTGCAAATGATTCTCAGGAACCTCTGGTGTTTCAGAATTTTCAACTACTCCCTTTCCTTTCATCAGCAACGCCATATTCTTCATTAATAGGGTCATTTGCTCTTTCAGTTCAGCTATGTCCTGATTCTGGCTATGCTCACCCATTTCCTGCTCCATATTCTGAATAATTCTTGATTGTAGGCGAGTCTGATAGGGGTGTCGATGGTGCTTCTTGGGCGCTATGATTATTTATGATTTTTCTGTGCATTTTGAAAACAATGACATTAGTCCTCATTTATTTTATTTTAAGAACATGCATGCATGTGGTTATTATTTGTGCAAATCCTAAGTACTCCTTACAATTAACAAGATGATTTAAAAAAAAATTGATCTATTATATGTGCAATAGTTATGTATATGAAAAGTATATATGTACATGTATGGATGATTAACGAGCATGCACATGGGTACAACCTAGGCTAACATATACATGGCCAATGTATGAACACGTGTGGTTTAAGAAATGTGTATACAAGTGTAATCTAATTGATGTGTCAAGTACATATGAATATGTAAATAAGGGATAAAGATACATGGTATATAAATGTACAAGAATATAACATAATATAAGCATGTGAAATAAATAGTTAGGGATAGGAATGCCCCTTTTGTTCCTAAAATGGGTAATACCACCTAAAAATGTCTGGAGGTTTAGAACCATGGCTACGGTTTATCTATGGTGCATATGGGTGGTTTAACTAACTAATCACGAGGTCTCTGGATCAGGTGGCTTTTGCTCCATTGGATCACAAAAGCCCATCCCTTAATGTCATAAGAGGACGTCAATCCAGGAAGGTGTCTTCCCCCACCCATACAGGGAAGTGAATCCCATGAAAGTGGTAGGTCAACCTTCACTAATCACTAAGTAACCCGGGTATAGGGTTATGTGTGTGCAATGATAAGTGAATGTGTGTGCGGGGGCATACAAACCAATATCCCTAACATTTAAATTCCACAAAGCCCATTTCTGATGAAGATATCTACAACATTGAACAAATCCATCAAATTCTTCAAATTTAACATACAAATACAAATAGGAACTAACATAAAAACTATACAAGAAAAGCACGAAAATCAATCACACAGGCTCAACCCCTTTGGTATAAAAACCAATGTCCCCAGCAGAGTCGCCAGTTGTCGCAACCGGGGTCACGACCCGGACTGGCGATGAAAGGATGAAAAATATTTTAGAGTCGCCACCAATTGATTTGAGTGCAATTGGACACTAAAAAATGGTCTACGAACCAGAAAATGGGTAAGGGGGTCTATTGAGTGTGGGGAAGGTGTTAGGCACCCCACAACTCCCTAAAAGGTTACCTAGATTGATCTATGTGCTTTTTCTTGAAAAGTTATTTGTCCAATATAGATGATATTTTGATTTGAAAAGATAACATAATTAAAGCATAGGCAGGAGCTGAATGTCATCAAGTCCTCTTCCTAATTAACTTCAATTTAGTTACCATTACGTTTTCGAGTACAAATGATACATTAATTTGAAGAGATAACATAATTAAAGCCTAGGCAGGAGCTAAATGTCATCAAGTCCTCCTCCTAATGAACTTTAATCTAGGTATCTAGTAAATTAATTTATCATTGTGTTTAGAAATACAAATGACACTTTAATTTGAAAAGATAACGTAATTAAAGCCTAGGCAGGAGTTGAATGTCGTCAAGTCCTCCTCCTAATGAACTTTAATTTAGGTATCTAGTAAATTAAATTACCATTTACATTAAGGATAGCACAATTAAAGTCTAGGCAGGAGCTGAATGTCATCAAGTCATCCTCCTAATTAACTTTAATTTAGGTGTCTAGTAAATTAATTTATCATTATGTTTAGAAATACAAATGACACTTTAATTTGAAAAGATAACATAATTAAAGTCTAGGCAGGAGCTGAATGTCATCAAGTCCTCCTCCTAATGAACTTTAATTTAGGTATCTAATAAATTAAATTACCATTTCCATTTTGTTTAAATAAGAATAGCACAATTAAAGTCTAGGCAGGAGCTGAATGTCATCAAGTCCTCCTCCTAGTTGACTTTAATGTAATATCCATTAATTTGTTTTTATGAAGAGTTGGTAAAAACGTGATTATTGAATTGATGGATTGGTAAAACTAAACCCCTAAACATACATACTAATTACGTTAAACATAAATAAAACTAAACTACACTAATCTACTTTTCATTATTTCCGCTACCCTATTGCATGACTTACATTTACAAAGATATACATGCCAAGTAAAAATAAGATAAAAATATACAAATAATGAAATATAAAGATAAAAATACAAATTTAAATATGGCCCATAGAGCCCATTAATAGCTCAAACCCGGTCCAATCTCCAAATGAACTCTCCGGCCCCAAACGAAGTCAAGTCCGGCGCGGTCCGCAACCAAAAATCAACAAGAGAATTGATCAAAATTAAATGCTCAAATGTAATCAAAATCCAAGTTAAGTCAAATCCACATTAGAAGATTTATACATATAAACACGATTTTCCAATTTCATATAAATATATACTTTTCAATTTAAATCTGGAAAGTCCTAAATGCCAAAATCACATTCCAACAAAGCTTGACCGATCAATCAGAGTATCCATCCGATCAATCGGACATGAACCAGAACCAACATGGGCAATATTTCACTAATTTATCATCAAGCAAACACAATACGCAACCAACAGCAACATCATCTATTGAGATCTCAAATTAATCGGATAAAATATATAGAAAAAACTTTGAGGGATAGCAGGGTAAACAATTATTGTAAAAGAGGTAGAAAGCCTAACAGAATAAACAAGTCAAACAGGGTCAACACCAGCAGAAATTTGCATCTCACTCCCCACAACCAAACTAGATCTCAATCCAGAACTATCCTCAATTAAACATCACACTAAACCTCAATCAAACAACCCCAAAACACAGATATTAAAACATAGAGAATAAGCCAACATCAATTAATTTCAGACAGAGATTCATATATTGAAATCAGGCATATTTCATGATAATAGAACCAAAGTGAAACTCAAAAATACAAGTAAAAAACCAAAGCAAGAATATTGCAGGAGAACCGGAAATTACCTTCTCTTTTTCTTATAGACTTCCTCTCCTTCCTTTTCTTTTTCTTTTCCTTCTTTTGGTGTCGTCGGCTCCTTCTCTCAAAACCCCCCAAACCTCTATTTTCGTTTTTTCATTCCCTTTTTCCTTTTATCTCTCACGGTTTTTCTCTATCTGTGCCCTCTGCTGTTTTTTCCTCTCTTAAACCCTCTTTTGTTCACCTTGTGCGGCTGCCCCTTTTCTCCCCTCTCACAATTTTTTTTTTGTTTTTTTCTCTCCCTTAACTTCGGCTACCCTCTCCCTTTTAACTTATCTTTATTTTAAAAAATCCCAAAATGCCCCCAAGAACCCTATTTACCTCTCCTTCTCTAAAACCCTCAAGACTTACATTTTTGTCTTTTCCTTATTTTTGTGAAACCCTAATAAAGGAACCACCTTTCTCTCTTAAGGATTTTCTTTTGTTTATTATTTATTTAAATGTCCTATTTTTTAGATATTTTCTAGGGTTTAGTTATATTGGGCTTGGGTTGGAATTTTTATGGGCTTATGGTCCAAGAAATAGGCTTTAGGATTTTTTGCATGCTTATGGGTCCAAGAAACAGGCTTTGAATTTTTTGTGAGATTACGGGCTCCAGAACGGGCTTTTGAATTATTGTTATTATTATTGTATTTTTTAATTTCATTAATTAAATTTTATTTTTTAATTTTTTATTATTATTATTTTTTTGGGCCGGACGAAAACCTGGTACTACACTCACAAAATCTGTTACACATCAATCAAGGAATATAATTGACTATTAAGATGACTAGAACCCTTATCACTCCTGAGAATTGTATTAACCCAAATCTTAATAGTAGCAAACATATAAAATCATAAATGGAACCCGCGTTGATAGTCTCAACCGATGCAATGTCTCTTCTAGTCAAAAGTTGTTAGAGTGGCTGACGAAATCTCCACCTCAGAATTGCATGAAGATATGATTCCATTATTACATGCAATTCGCTTTCTCTTCATTGTCAAAACAATTGAGGAAGGTGATGTCATCATAACGAACTGTTTTGCAATAGTCAACCTACACTTCTTGTAGTCTTTCCATGTCATTCCGATCCAATAGTTTTTCTTTTTCTAAATAATTGCATCAATGCTTTTTTATTATTATTATTATTTTTGATTATAAGATAAGGGGATGGGGAAACTCGAACTTGAAACCTCTATGTCGAATCAGGAGAGACCACGAAGAGTTAGCAATAGCCCGCATCATCACCAAGTAGAGACAAAAGAGAGGAGGGAGATAATCCTATACAGTGATCATGTCTCAAGATGGTGTGTAGCTTAACACTCAACCACCGCAAATAATCATACAACAACGATAATGCTACAACAATCCAATAATACACAACTCAACAATCCTCTGAAAAAATTCTGTAACAATCCACAATCATAAGTCATAAAATGCATGAATTTCGTATAAAATTACCATACATATATACAATCCCAAAACTGCTTGAAAAATATTTATAACATTCAAAGTACCGTGCAAGGTTTTTCTAAGACGTATTTTCATTGAAAACAGTAAAACTATTTTATTTGGTTTAAATATAAATTTTAAAATACAAATAATATTTTTCAAACAATTTATTTTGAAGGCAAACGATTTTTGAAGTAATATTTATTTCTTTAAAATATTTCTAGCAATCCCAAGTTCCAAAACGATTAAATACCTAGACACCATGTTAGGAGAATCAATCGAATGTAATGAATAAAATTGGACTTTAGTTAGACTAGAATTAGTAATTTGAGTTTGACTAGGATTAGATTTTGTACAAACTTATAAATAGTAGGCTTGTTTCTAGGTTTACTTAACTCTAATTCTTATTGTTTGTTTCTCTAGGTTCAGAGAGGCGGCTAAGAGGGAGAGAGAGTAAGGGTGGGGGGAATCATTGTGATTTATCTCTCGATGTATCTCTTGGGGGTTCGAATATGAGTTCAAGGGTATGAGACTGTAAGAAGTTTAAGATGTAGAATCTTAGAAGGGATAGACTGAATTGGGGCTTATGGAAAATCTCTATGGTTCTTGGGTTCTTGAGTTTTCTTGGGTAGAGAAATGTCACTGAGAATATGATTGTAACAATTTCATATGGTGAAAGTTTCTCTGGTTGTCTCTGACAACACCCGTTATTTTTTCTCTGATTTGGAGTTTTCCACGTAAATCTTGTGTTTGTTGATCGTGTTATCTTAAGTTCAATTTCTCTTTAGTTTGTTGATAGTTCTGAATGAAGGATCCTGGGGTAATTCCCAACAATTGGAATCGTGGTCTTTTTCCCGGTTTGGACTTTTTCACATAAATCTTGTGTTTGTTGATTGTGTTATCTTAAGTTTAATTTCTCTTTGGTTTGTTGATAGTTGTGAAGGAAGGATCCTAGGGGTAATTTCTCAACAATTGATATTGGAGCTCTAGAATTCAGTTTCTTGGGCAGCTAATTTTTCCTTGGAGTATATATGTCAGGGGGTGAAAGTCGACATCGAGAAGTTTGATGGGAGATGGATCAATTTTGGCTTGTGGAAAATTGAAGTCAAAGTTGTGGAATTCAATTAGGGTTACACAAGAGGGAGCATGTGTGAGGCATCGCGGTGAGTCATGAGGTACTGGGCACAAGGAGGTTCATCGGTGTTGTGGTGTACCAAAAAGTGTGCAGGTGTGCCGGGTATGGCAAGGAGGTGGAGTTCATGCATGGGTGGTAAAACTCAAGGAGGAGAAGTTGACCGGAGGTGATGCGGATGTTACCGGGGTAGAGTTTTCACATGAAGAAACTCTTGAGGGGTAGCTAGAGGGAGAGAGAGAGAGGGAGAGAGGGCAAGGGTGGGGGAATCCTTGTGGTTTATCTCTCGGTGTATCTCCTGGGGGTTCGAATATGGGTTCAAGGGTGTGAGACTAAAAGAAGTTCAAGATGTAGAATCTTAGAGGGGATAGGTTGAATTGGGGCTAATGAAAAATCTCTAGGGTTCTTGAGTTTTCTTGGGTAGAGAAAGGTCATTGAGAATATGATAGTAACAATTTTATATAATGAAAGTTTCTCTGGTTGTCTCTAACAATACCCGTGGTTTTTTCTCCGATTTGGATTTTTTCACGTAAATCTTGTGTTTGTTGATTGTGTTATCTTAAATTCAATTTATCTTTGGTTTGTTGATAGTTCTGAAGGAAGGATCCTAGGGTAATTCCCCAACAATCAAATCTCCCAATGTGCGCCCAAATCATCCATCGGAGGTTGGATGTCTGATTCGGGGGCAATGTTGTGTGAAAAGTTAGAATCTAGAGTCAAAAATGTGCTTCATGGAAGGTCAATAGTGGGTCAAATCGGGTCAGAATTTGACTCGTTCAGCTCCTTCATGGATCATCGGATTTCGATCATATCGGTGGCAAACGATCGAGTTGGAATAAATTAGGGCTTCTTTTTGTATTTTGTATTATTGTTTTTTCAGGTTTTACTTTAATTCGATTTTCAACCCTCATGTTTCAAATAATCACCGTTTAACCCCTAAACTGTTGCATCTTCTCAATTTCACCCCTACTTTAGATTTCAAATTTTACCCAAAATTTCAAGTGTAGTTCACATAAATGCCTTAAAATCTAGGGTTTTACATGCATAAATTCACGAAAACAAAAAAAATTCATGTTTATAAGTCCGATTAGAATCTTCCCTTTTTTTTTCTCTCGACAAACCATAACCCTCCTTTATTTGAGTTTGGAATTGTTTGTTTGTACACAGGGAGTTACATTCAGTCATTATTTAACTAATTTTTATAAATTGAAAAATATAAAAATATAAAATATATATAATTTTTGTAACATGATTAATGTATTTTGATTTTAGATAAATAGAAGTGATAGGGATCCAGTAAAGGAGATCTTAGTCATCCTAGTGATTGACATGTCCTTCTCTTATTCAATCATCAAGTTTTTTGAGCCCTTACACTTACATCAATTAAGAGACAAGATAACTTATTGGAATGAATGAGATCCCATTTATTCCGTAACATTTTTGTTAGATAAATTTTTGAGGTTTAAAATCGTCTCATTCTCACAAAATAGGTGGGTATACAATAAGAGGGTTCGTGGGCCAGAGATGAGACAAGCGGGTTTGGGAGGGTATATTTGTCTTTGAAGATTTTGATCATGTAATATAGATTTTTCAACCAAAGAAAAAAGAAGAAAAGAACAAAACATTGAGTAAAGAAGGCACATTTTTCGAAAAAAGGGAGTGGAGTGGAGGATGATCCAGTTATAATAAGAAGCAAGTGGTGTTTCCCCATGAGTGTCATCCCATTACTCTTGCAAGTTTGAATTCAATCATTCAATGGCATCTCTGACCCCCCATGCGACTTCTAAATTGACATTTAAAATACAAATACCCCCCTTGTCACAGTAGATATGTACATATATGTATATATATATGTATGTATATGCATAGGTGAGTGGATATATAGTGGATAATCTTCAAAACATTGTGGTCATAAGACAAGTATCCTCGACCAAACCTGCCTAATTCATGTGACACTTGGTCTTAAAATTACTATAATTGCTTATCAACTACAATTAAAGGATTATGGTTTTTAATATATATATATATATATAAATTGTGATGTACAAACGTAGCTATAACAAATATTCTTTGGGATTTCTCTTCATACTCTCAATTTCTCCCATTCAATACACCCCCACAAAAAGAGTCAAAGTTTAATATTTTTATTTAATGAATTTTTGGACCATGTGTTATAAAAAGCATCAAATTCATTAAATAAAACATTAAGTTGAACAAGTTGGTTACCCATTATTTATTACTTATTACACCCCTATTGAATTCACTCCAACAACCATCCTTTACTATTTCATTCATTTCTTTTACAAATGTTAGCTTTATTAATGACACAACCTATCAATTACTTATCCCTTTTGGATTTTTTGTCATTACTACTCCTTATCCACAATTAGTTTAAATCTCATATAAAAACAATGGGTAGTGTTAACGGGTGTGTTCTAAGGGCATTTGTTAAACATTGATTGCGATGTATCACGATATATTACATGTGATAAACACTCTCACCTATTTTTTTTTAAATTTAAATATATGTCTTTTTGAGATTTCAATGCACTTTTTTATTCTTATCTAGTGTCTTAATTAGGGGTAGTCATCCATATTTTATAAAAACAGTTTGCTTAAATCTAAATTATTTAATTCCAATCCTCAAAGAATTTTATGCGTAGATTTCCAAACCAATCAAGGTGACGTGGAGTAGCTTATATATAGGGTGGTGTCATGTGTACAAACCGAGAACCTGCAAATCCTGATTGCTCTAATCAGAAAACTTCCTACCAAATACCAATGGTGTAATTAATTAGGTCAATTAGTGCCACATAAGGATGACCTTCGCTTCTTATCCTCCATAACAGCACTGCATCTATGACCTCTCTCTCTCTCTCTTCAACTCTATCTCTCTCTCTTTGTGACTATAAATGTGTTCAATCAGCTCTTTCAACTTCACTTCAATTTGTCTACACGGTTTGGAACTGCAAATGCTGTGTAGTTAACTAACAGAGTCTTTTCATGGAGAACGGATCGCTGGAGGTTGTTTCTTCAAATGGGTCCGACCGGACCCCAATCTGGAAGATCGTCATTGTGGCCTCAATCGCTGCAGGAGTCCAGTTCGGATGGGCCATACAGCTCTCTCTACTGACTCCATATTCCCAACAACTTGGTGTCCCTCACGCAGCCTCTAACTTCATCTGGCTTTGCGGCCCATTATCCGGCCTCATAGTCCAACCCACCGTGGGGTTCCGTAGCGACCATTGCACCTCCCGCTTTGGCAGACGCCGCCCTTTCATTGTCGCCGGAGCAATTTTCATCGTCCTTGCAGTCCTCCTAGTTGGTTTCGCAGCTGACATTGGCCACCTCGCCGGTGACAGTCTAAAACACCCTATGAAACCTAGGGCAGTCGCAGTGTACGTGATAGGGTTTTGGATTTTGGATGTGTCGAACAACATGTTACAGGGTCCATGCCGAGCTTTGTTAGCAGATCTGTCCGGCGAGAATCATAAAATGATGAGGAATTCAAATGCGATGTTCTCTTTCTTCATGGCGGTAGGAAATGTTCTCGGTTACGCAGCCGGTTCACGCGGCGAATTACATAAAATGTTTCCGTTTTCACGAACAAAGGCGTGTGATGTTTCTTGCGCGAATTTGAAATCGTGCTTCTTCTTGGACATTATTCTACTTACAGTAGTAACTACTGTGGCAGTTCTATCAGTGAAGGAGCAAAAATGGAGCGGAGAAGATGATAAAAATACAATGGACAATGAATCAAGAAAACGAAGACCACTGTTGGGCCAACTAGTGTCTACGTTCAAAGGACTATCAAGGCCGATGTGGATTTTGTTGTTGATTACTTGCTTTAACTGGATAGCGTGGTTTCCATGGGTATTATATGATACTGATTGGATGGGGAAGGAGGTTTACGGAGGAAAAGTAGGCGGGAATGCAGAGGAGAAGAGGTTGTACGATAGGGGTGTGCGTGCGGGGTCGTTGGGACTGATGTTGAATTCGGTGGTGTTGGCTCTGGCTTCTATGGCTATTGTGCCGGTGTCAAACTTGGTAGGTGGAGTGAAGAGGTTGTGGGGTGGTGTGAATTTTGTGTTGGCAGTTTGTTTAGTTGGGACGGTTTGGGTTACAAAGGCTGCAGAGGGTTGGAGGGCTGAACACGGAAATCAAGCCTTGAGGCCACCTCCGAATTCTATCATGGGAGCCGCTTTGGGTCTCTTCTCTGCTTTGGGTGTTCCTCTTGCAGTGAGTTTTATTTTATTCAAAAATAATCGGAAAATTTTGCTTATTTATTTTTAATTTAGGTAACTATATATGCAGCCGAAACATACATATATGCCTAACTTTCTCTAATAATATTTATTAATGTATATTTAATTAGTTTATAATTGAATGATGCCTCCTTAATTAATCTGTTTTGTTTTGTTGTTGTATGTTTAGGTCACTTATAGTGTTCCGTTTGCAATGGCATCAATATTCTGTTCCAGCTCTGAATCTTCTTCTTCTTCTTCTAATGCTGGGCAAGGTGAAGTTTTACCCATTAATTTCATGTATACACAAAAATTATGCATCTGATACTAATAATAATTATATTTTCTTGGTTGACCACAAAACAGGGCTTTCTCTGGGACTACTAAATGTGTCCATAGTGATACCACAGGTGTACATCCATATATATATATATATATATATAGACACATGCATATAAATATATTTGTTTTTATATATGGAGTTGATGTAATTAAATGGTTTGCAACAGATGTTGGTGTCACTAGTGAGTGGACCATTGGATGCAGCATTCAATGGAAGTAACTTACCGGCATTTGTGTTGGGAGGTGTGGCTGCTGCGGTTAGTGGGTTTCTTGCTCTCTTCATGCTCCCAAATCCACCACCATCTACTCTTCTTCAAAACAACGTACTCCCCAGTGGTGGTCACTAAATCCATCGACTTGGTACATGACATTACTACTACTGTTAATTAGTTCAATTTTGGTTTCTTAGATTTTGTAATCTAATTACCTTCTTCTTCAGGGCCTAAGGCCATGCCAATTGTTTTTATGTTCTTACAGAGTGTCTGAACTTGTGTACCCTTTTTTTGGTGTAATATGTCAAATTAGTATTATTTCCATGCACTCAAAATCTTCTCACTTTGCATCAATAACTTTCCCAAACAAAAATTTAATTAGCATGATTTTTTCCTTTCCCTCAATAAAAGGTCAGCAAGCCCAAAACGACATTGTTTTTTTTATTATGGTTCAGTGTTTTCTTTTTCCGGTGAATATTTTTTATTTGAAATATCATTGAGAAATTTGATACTCATTAGAATCGGACTTTAAGTATATATATGTCTAATCCAATCGATTGTCAATCTAGCTTCGATTGTCAATCTAGCACCTCTCGTTCATCAATAAATATTTTTTACAGCAGTATATAAATTTACATTGATTAATGGAGCTGTAAATAATATCAGCGGATAAGCATGCATGAAATTAAAGGAGCAGAGAAAGCCAGCTAGGATGAGCGTTTTCCCAAGGTGGGAGTGGTCCAATAAAATGCCAAAATCAAGTGGTCTCTCTCTTGCCAAAAAAAGGGCGTGGTTTTTCCATATAGGATAATATACCTTATCCATTTTTTTACCCCGAAATTACCCCCAAATCACTCACAAGTATTGAATTTAAGGTGGGCTCACATGTGTGCTTTTTAATGAATGACTATTTAAGTTGTCACATAGGATTGAGGGGCACAAAAATGGAGAATGTAGCATTATCGCATTACTCTTCCCTATAATAATATGAATATGTTATCTTACATTAATGACATTTACGGACTTCCTCGATCAGTCTTTTGTGAAAGGTCACAGACCTACTGATTGTATTCATTTACGCAAAAGGTAAGAGAATTTGAAGCCCTAAAACACTCGAGCCACTATATAAATGGATTAAAGGGAAACTAAAAACACAAAATAAAATAAAGACATCGTATTACACCGGACAATCATTGAACAACGCCGTACTTGACCGACTATGCCAAGTTATAGAAACAGAATGAAAAACATCAAATAAACAACGCCATAGAATTTCCATTTGTTCTCTCTATTCGTTGAAGTGCTGGATAATGATAATCTTCATGGAATTTCACTAATAATGTCTCTCATCGCCATTTGTACATACATTACCCAATATATGGTTATTGATACCGAGTGCCATAAGGATAATAATTAAGGATTCACCACAATTTTTCGTGTTTGATAACCACTTTCTCACCTAATTTTTAACTTTAAAACACAGATTATAGTATATTTTTTTCCTAGACTCCAAAACATCTTTATAGCACTTATCCAATCTCCAACAAATACTGGATGCCCTATACATAGCATGAACATCAAACTAGATTTAAAAAGCAATTCCACAAATATTGCAAGAATTACTAATCGTCCCCCATCAGTTGTTGAGATTGATATATTTATGTCATTATTTAGCCTATAATTGGAACACTTTAAATTGTTCATTGGATTGAAAAGTAGAGTGTCTATTTTTCCCATTTTTACTAATTAATTGACCACTATGATTTAGGTTTAAATCATTTATGAGTTTATGATTTAGGTTTAATTACCGTGTTAATTAATTGAGGAAGGTTTTGTTTGATGTCACACGGAGGAATCATTCTCATTCTAATCATTCAATTGTTTTAGCTCATCATATGGGAAAACAAACAAATCCTTTTTTTTCCGGGAGAATTTTACCGTTTTAATTAATTGGAGGAAGATTTTGTTTGATTTTATTTACCACTTTTTGTTATGTATAAAGACATGAATAACCCACACCCAAGCCACTATTTGGAGTGGTAAGAATGGCATGTATCTCCCTAATAATCAGGGTTCAAATCCCTCTCTCATGTTTCAAAAAAAAATGAATAACCCTAATACGAACCCATATATCGAAATTTGAAAAAAGATAAAGAAATTAAAACAAATAGAGCGAAATTTGAAAAAACGGAGCGAGAGAGAGAATTATAAACTAAAGTGACCATTTAAAGTCTTTCCTTGTATCTCATTCTCTATTCGCTCGAATCATATCAAAATTCTTAAAAATCGTTCTAGTTCTCATTCTCTATACGGCGTTGCTATCCACACCACCCTCTATTACTTCATACACCCCCCGTCAAATCATTTCACGTATTTTCGTGCAATTGTCTGTCAAATTTTTTTTTTGGTTTCTGTTTGTCCACTTTCTTTTCCTTTTTTCTCTTTTTGGTTTATTGGGATGCAAGCACTTACATTTATTTTTACGTTGAATGGAATCTGGACACAATCTCTCACTCATTCTTATTTGCTTCCCAAGAATAATAACATCACACTGTCAAAGCTGGTAAAAAATTAATTGAAATTTTTCATTAATATCAATTATTTTTTGTTAAAATATAAATGAAATAATAATAAAATTTATGGAGGAAGTGGTGGAGTGTTGTAAAGAGACGAACATAAAAAATTATTTTCATTTTCATTTTAAGATTTTTTATTTTAAATTTGTATTTTTTATTTGTATTTTTTATTTTTTACTTTTAGTCTATCTGATTCCCAAAAGTTTAATGAATTATAAATGGAACATGCCCAATCATAACCACCAAATAACATTTCGATACTCAAACAATTGATGTAAATTACAACACTGTGATTTGGGAGGAAATATAGAACGTCTACACTTAATAAATCCTTCTAGTTGTTCTATGAACGGTGTAACCCATGCAGCTGTGCAGTCGTACCTGTATCTAAACCATTGAACCATAATGGGAGGCATCGGGTAACCGTTTGTCAAGGAAATTTGGACAAAGTGATTATTGTTAACGAACTCGATAGTGATAATAACGTGTTCATGCGGCGGTGGAGGCGTTGATCCTAGTGGCAAAAATGTCAAGCACTGTTCAGAACTAAGAAGATGTAATATGACATTGTACCTTGAAGCAATCAAGTGACCCATATCTGGCATTGTCATCCAGTTCTGAAGTGGTGCTGGTCTATCTGATTCCCAGAAGTTTAGTGAGTTGTAAATGGAACATGCCCGATCATAACCACCAAATAATTCAACATACTCTACCCAAAATGTTCTCAACTCGTCAATCAAGTTTTGCTAGAATGCATCCTCTCCAAAACCAAGTAATCCAGCAATAGCCCGAAAGTCACAATTTCCAACAGCTTTTACATCTTTTACGAACATAATGTAAGGTTGCAATATAGATGGGAACTGACTAAGATATACATGCTCATGGGCAGTTGACCTCGATCTTGAAATCTTTTGCATAGGAAGTGGTGGAGTGCTATAAATAGATGAACAACTGTGTCTACCTGGTTCCTGAGAATAACAAAAATCTTCTTGCTGAATGAACTTGAATGCAGACGCATCACCACTAGTAGATCTGTCTACTTTCTTCTTTGCGGAGGGGCGAGCTGATGAACTATTGTGTCTAATTGGATCCTGAGAATGATTCAAATCGTGCTAAACAAAATCGAATGCATACTGATTACAACGAGTTGATTTGTCTACTTTCTTCTTTGAGGAGGGGCGTCCACGAATATTTGTCTTAACAACTGGTTGAAGAAGAGCAGTTATTGATGGATTAATTATCTCCCTCAACTTCCTTAGTAGACTGACTTTACCAGGCTTTGATTGACGCTTAAACTATTCTGTGAACATTTGTAGCTCGACACTACAGTCGATATCATCATTGACATGTGAAACACTTGGCAATAAGTCAAGTTTTTTCCAAAACTTATCAATACAAGAAAGTGGTATAGGACGATCTTCATTCGTGTATATTGCAAGCTCGTGCGCACATGACAGTCCATTACTCGTACGAAGTTTACATCCGCAAGAGTATATGTCTTCACCAACAACTTTAGACCGTTCAAATTCCAACCTAATCGATTCAATGCATCCACTGAGACAAAACCCCATAATTCTCGGAATAGATCTATTTTGAATCGATGTTGAACATTATTTTTACTTTTCTACAAACTAGCTTTTATTGCTGTGAACTGACCTTGGATGAGCTGATGAATGGACGACACTACTGACTCCAAGTCTGATTGAGGTGTGCCCAAGTATCGTTTCAACTTCGAATGCTGACTCTCTGCTCTGTTAGTGGTCAGGTTGCCGAAATGCATGTAGGTGCCTGTCCAGGCAGATATGAACATCTCCTTATATGACATCAACCATACATCTTTAATATAATTCATGACTTTGGAGTAGTTTTGTAAAATCATCTCAAGAGCAGATAAATTGTACACATACGCATTCTCGGTTTTCGGTTTTTGATTCAATTCATGTGTGCCACATGGAGTAGAATGAATCCCAAGATTCCTTGTCTCGAAATAATTTTTTACAGTGGGATATAACAGCTCTGTCGATGTGCCATCTAGCAGTTTCATTGACTCGGAAAATACTTTGGCACACGACCTCATCCATGCCAAATCTTTATCAGTGACAATAATGCTAGGAAAAGTGGATTCATCCATTGTTAACCGCAAACAATTCAGCGCCCTAGTATAATTGTCCTCCTTTTCTGATTGCAAGAAAACACATCCTACACAAAATGTCATCTTCGTTGAAGTCACGCCCACAATCTCAAATAAAGGCATCCTGAACCTGTTAGTTTTATATGTAGCATCAATCAGTAACACATGTGGGAATGCACGCAATAGTTCTATCGAACCTGGATGTGCAAAGAATAATTCTTCAAGCTCATTAGTCTGAGCATTGCTTCGATTAAAGAAAACGTACTCGTACTGGTGTAGGAATGACATAAGTTGTTGTATTTGGGATTTACCAGCTTTCTCCGCAGTTCGAAACTTCTGGCGTGCGTTGTATATAGTTTTAATGGTGGACACGTTGTCCGGATCCTTGTTCTTTAACGTGTATAAGATGTTTCGTGGCTTCACCAAATTCTTTGACATATCTACCAATATTTCATTTTCAGTCGTAGAAAGCTTACCGACATATGAATGACCCTCCATATATAATGCCGCAAAATGGTTATGCACTCCACATACTACTCTTACCATCCAATCATCATCTATCTTCAATTTCATCCCTTTCACTCTGAATGGACAATCTCGTTTTTTTGTGCCAGTTAACCTTGTGGAGTTTTTCTTACTTTTGTAACATCCACCACGATCACATTGTAACAATAATTTGTGTCTCCTCCCGAACTCACCAATCTCTGACTTTTTAGTAACAATAACAAAACCCAAATTATGTCCAGTATTCTGCACCCATTCAATTAACGATTGACGCGAACTGAATACCTGAGAATGTATTAATTTTGTTAGAAATTAACAAAATATTGCATATATTAATTTAGTTATTTAGCAAACAGTTAAATGTTTATATATATATAGACGCTTTTACATAATAATAATGATAATAATAATAATAAATGCTAGAAAAATTTTTAAAATTTAAGAATTAAACTAGAAATATTTTTGATCAGACCCATTGACTCTAATATGTACCACATGATCCTAGAGCTTAATGGCCCACAGGCTCCCATATACTCAATTGATCCAAAGTGTTGTGGTGGACTTTAGTAATGAGTTAATATTAGTATGTATCATATCACACACGGTCACCAAAAATAGTTCCTATTCTAATATGCACATTACGGATTAAAATGTTTCAGTTTGATAAACTAAATTTCAAAATGTACAAAATAGATCACTCAAATATATTTTTCAAGTTTTTAGCGTACCATATCGGTGAAAAATTCATTTGTAACATCCACTTCAGTGTCTTCTTGACCTTCGTTTACAAGATCAGGTTCTTCTTTTTGTTTTATTTCATTTATATCAATATCATCCTGCCAACAATATAAATTAACTTTAATATATGCTATTAATCAAAATAATTATCAAAAAAATAAAATTGATATATTTACCTTATCACTAGAACCACTAGAACCACTTGACAATCTTAGTTCTTCACCCCATAATTTCAGATGATCCATAGGAGAGATGGTTGACTTTACGGAAATGAAACTAGTGAAGTTTTCCTAGAGGCTTCAATTTAATACACCAACTAGCTAGGATATGGGAAAGGGAGGAAAAGTTATGATTGGATCTCAATAATCCTAAAAATCAAATCAAGTGACTATCATGCTCATAAATGTAAGAAGCAAATTAAAACAGGCAAATCAATTTAACAACACCTTTCCGTGCTTTCTCCACCTTTCCTTCTTCATTTGAACATGTAAAAGAGCTCATGTGGAAGATGAAAGGAATAGTCTCATACCTTCATTTCCCATTTTTAAAGATTAAATTAATTATGCGGTATGCCCATAATAGTCTCTTTAAATTTTGAAACGAGTTCTTTGTCATATAAAGAGATTGTGATGGACGATATGATACAATACAATATGATACCCAAAAAACAGTAATATCCATATGATCACTCACAATTCCTTATATTATAGCAATTTTGCTCGAGAGAACCATAGAATGTTCAATATATTTAGTTCACTCAAACAGAGAATCGGGTGCTATTAAGTATTACCTTTGTCATGGCGTTCAGGCCAGCCTTGGAAGCAGCATAGGCAACAGCTCCAGGTAACTGCCCTCGATCAATACCGGCAATGGAGGAAATGTTAATGATTGATCCTCCCTGATTTGCGTCACGCATACGTTTGCGGACATATTTTGACACCAACCAGGTTCCTGTTAAATTTGTCTTGATGACATGGTTCCATTCTTCCTCTGACAAATCCAATGGATTCTTCACACTGCCTGGAGTGCATCAAAGAGTCAGAGAAGTGGACACACACTCTGTAGATAAGAGGCATCAACATTAGTACTTGGTTTTCAATCTATTCATCAGCCAGTAAAAAATTCAGATTTCATTCAGCTGGAGATAAGTTATTTACATATAAATAGAGTAAACATTTTTTATGTTCTTTCTCTCTTCAATTTATTTTTTATTTTTATAATCCATGGCTTTTCTAGTATTTAGATCTTTAATTTATTACAGCTTTGAACAAAAAATAAAGGAAAATTGACACATAACATCCTGGTTGGTTGGCCAGACTAACCTAAACTCTTAGCGTATGACCTCTCTCGTTGTAATGCGATGTTTATGTTTCCATCTCCTGACCATGATAACCTATGAAGGCCAGTCTCTCGACTGGTTCGATAGCCTATTCCTTGATGTGTACCCAGAAGATAGAAGAAAGCTTAAATTTTGGCCAGAGAACCCTTAATCATTTTGAGAAGTTTTAGAGGACTACAATGCCAAGATAAAAATGGTAACATGAATCACCTCAAAAGCCATGGCAATGTCATTATATTTGGAAGAAAAAATGCTTATTGGATCAGTTTGGCGAACAAGCAGTGTTGCAGACAATTTTAACATGTAAAAAGTTAAAATGACAAGACAATGAATAAAATTATTAGCTCTTATGGGAGGTGGTGGCGAAATTTAACCACATAGGGTCCCTTCATCCAAGGGGATTGGTGGACATTTGTCACTAAAACGAGTAAGACGAAGGGGACCATGGGGCATGATCAAAGCAAAGTCATCATTGTGGAGGTAGTGGGTAGTGTCAAAGCAAAGTGTCCTTCTCACACATCATTCTTTTCAAATCACAATGACATATCACTCAATTTCTACCATCCATATTTCTTTTTTGAAATATATATATATTCCTTTCAGATAAGATGGTGGGCTTGTCAGACAAAC
Source organism: Tripterygium wilfordii (assembly GCF_013401445.1). Classification (NCBI taxonomy): domain Eukaryota; kingdom Viridiplantae; phylum Streptophyta; class Magnoliopsida; order Celastrales; family Celastraceae; genus Tripterygium; species Tripterygium wilfordii. The sequence goes on along the minus strand of NC_052235.1, from coordinate 9,207,608 downwards.
TTTTGTAGAACTTGCGTGCTTTCAAGTGCTTTCAAAACAATTAATCCAATTTTCAAGATACTTGTCTTTTCAATAGGGGGGTGTATATAGTAAAAATAGGGGGTTGAAATAGCAACACCCTTATTTATATTATAAGACAATCATGTGTAATACTTTGAACTCAAAGTCCTTTACAAAGCACTTTAACCTTGAGAGTTGACACCTTATTATGCTTTTGTCTGTCATTGTAAAGAAATAACAATTGGTATGAAAACTTAAAGCACAAATAGAAGGTTTATGAGATGATGGGAACGCTTGCTTCGAAGACAGTAGGCGATTTTCACTCTATCTCATAAACAATTATTGCCACTCTTTTATGCAATTGAGTAAACAACAGGCAAATTGTTTTGGGATACAAACTGTCTTGGATATGAAAGTGTGTATTGCAACCAAACTCTCACCAGAAAAAGGGCAAAAGATAGCCTAGAATGATAATTGAATCTTTCCTGTTGTTTGTTTTATATTTATAAAGGTCAAAGATGAAGAGTTGTATCCAAAACTAGTATCTCTTCATGACCAGTTGTAACCATTCAAGGAAAAAACTACCTTTTGGTAGTTATTTTCCTAACCATTCAAGGAAAACTACCTTTTGGTAGTTACTTTCCTACATTCATGCTAATCAACTGGTGCCAAACTTAACAACAAGAAGACATTGGGGTTTGAAATAATCCAACAATCCCCCACTTATTTCAACACACATGCTATCAATTAACATATATCAATACTTAAGTGAAAGTATCTTTTGGATTTGAACTTCCACATAGTGATCCAAACTCAAAGTTATATCAGTTTGCATAGTAGATGTAAAATCTTTGAACTCTCAGACTTTGTGACATAACTGGAGAATGTACACATACTAACATATTATTCTCAGTTTTTCTTTGTTAGCCACGAGATAAAGGCCATGCGTGTTACCCCAAATTCATAAGTGTTCTAGGTAGTTCATGGAACCCCGACAAAAGCGGCCTCACTTTACACTTATATAGATGAATTCTTCTAGGTGCTCCTGTAGATTTAGTACACCTTTCATACGAATTCATTAAGAGCTTTAGCTCAATCTTTCCATATTCATTACAGGACTAGCACTATTCTTTTCATTTTTTTTATTTTTATTTTTAATTGGGATAGTGCTATAACAATCACCCTTAGGATTTGTTTTTCCCTTTGAACCTAAAACAACACCATATGTGAATTTAAGTAGGGTTGCCATCCTTTAATGATTCATTGTAATGGTTTCAATCCCATCTCAACACAGGTCTTACGAATCAGATCCTTATTAAGGCCTTTAGTAAACGGATATGCCAAGTTCGTGCAAGATCTTACATAGGTAACCGTAACAGTATTTTCTTCCAATAACTGTCTCACGGTTTGACGTCTAAGACTAATATGTCTTGATTTTCCATTATAGGACTTGCTATGCACTCTTGATAACGTTACTTGGCTATCACAGTGTATAGAAATAGGAGGTAAGGGACTTCGCCACATTGGCAAGTCAATCATCAAATTTCTCAACCATTCGGCTTCCTTACATGCAGCACCAAGTGCCACTAACTCAGACTCCATTGTTGAGTGAGTGATACATGTTTGCTTTCTTGATGCCCAAGAAATAGCTGCTCCACCAAGAGTGAATAACCAACCACTTGTGGATTTTGAACCTTCACCCATGCTATTCCAATTTGCATCACCATACCCTTCAATCACTGAAGGACTTCCAATATAATGTAATTCATAGTCCTTGGTTAACTTTAAATGACCCAACACATTGGAAATTGCTTTCCAATGTTCTAAACCTGGACAACTTGTGTATCGGCTTAATTTGCCCTCAGTAAAAGCTATATCGGGCCTTGTACAATGCATGACATACATTGAGCTCCCAATGACTCGAGAAAACTCAAGTTGTGATACACATCTTCCTTTGTCATATCCAAGTTTTAGACTAGGATTAAACGGAATTCTTGAAATCTTGTCACACAAATGACTAAACTTAACCAATAATTTCTCAATATAATGACTTTGAGACATCACATATGCATTATCTAATCTATGTATCTTAATACTGAGAATAAAATTTGCAATACCCAAATCCTTCATGTCAAAATGTGATGCTAAGAATGTCTTTGTTGATTTAATTAATTCCTCACTTTTACCAAAAATAAGCATATCATCAACATATAAGCAAATAATGATATTCTCATTACCAATTTCTTTAACGTAAATGCATTTATCGGCCTCATTTAATTTAAAACCATTTGATAATATTAAACTATCAAAATGTTCATGCCATTGTTTTGGTGCTTGTTTTAAGCCATATAATGATTTTATCAACTTGCACACCTTCTTTTCTTGACCGGGTATAATGAAACCTTCGGGTTGTTCCATGTATACATCTTCATCCAAAAATCCATTCAAGAACGTTGTTTTCACATCCATTTGATAAATTTTTAGGTCAAAAATAGAAGCCAAGGATATTAGCATCCTTATTGATGAAATCCTTACTACTGGAGTATAAGTATCAAAATAATCAATTCCTTTGGATTGTCTAAACCCTTTGGCAACAAGTCTTGCCTTATATTTGTCAATGGATCCATCGGGCTTCAATTTCCTTCGAAAAATCCATTTACAACCAATAGGTTTAGATCTAGGTGGTAAATCTACTAATCTCCAAGTATCATTAGACATTATTGATAACATTTCTTCATCAATAGCTTCCTTCCAAAAAACAGAATCTCTTGATTTCAATGCTTCTTCATAAGTTGATGGCTCATTTTCCATGGTAAAACAAAAATCATATTCATGCAAAATAAGTTTAGAACTACCCTTTACTAAATAAGTCATAAAATCTGGACCAAAACTTTTCTCCTTTCTAATTCTTTTAGACTTTCGAATCTCAATTTCTTCTTCATTTGAAGGATTACCATTTTCTCTAGGAACTTGCTCCTTATAAGAACTTGATTCTAGAGATCTTGAATCCTTAAAGAAAATATCTTCAAAAAATTCAGCATCCCTAGATTCAATAATGATGTTAATTTCCAAGTCTAAAAATCGATACGCTTTACTATTTATTGCATATCCAACAAAAGCACATTTAGTTGTCCTTGGTCCTAACTTAGCCCATTTTAAATCAGGTAACCTTACATAAGCTAAACACCCCCACAATTTAAAATATGTCAAATTCGGTTTTCTTTTAAACCATAATTCATATGAGGACATCCTATTTTTCTTAGAAGGTATTCTATTTAAAATATATGTAGCACAATGGAGTGCTTCACCCCAAAGATTATAAGACAAACCAGAATGATCAATCATTACATTAACCATGTCCATTAAAGTTTGATTCTTCCTTTCGGCAACACCATTCTGTTGTGGTGTGTAAGGAGCTGTACATTGGTGTATGATTCCATTGCTTTTGCAATAATCATCAAACTCGGCACTAAAATACTCCCCTCCTCTATCACTTCGAATCATTTTTATTTTCAATCCAAGGAGGTTCTCAACTTCAGTTTTATATACCTTGAATTTTCCTAATGCCTCATCTTTGGTTTTAAGCAGATAAACATATGTATATTTTGATAAATCATCTATAAATGTTATAAAGTATCTCTTATCACCTCTAGTTAGTTTAGTGTTCAAATCACATATGTCTGAATGTACTAAACTTAATAAATCATTAGAAAACCGATTAACACTTGGGAATGGTTTTCTGGTGAGTTTATTTCTTGCACATATCTCACATTTAATTTTATTGACTTTTAAACTTGATGGAAGCATGTCTAATTTAATCATACGATCAAGTGCATTATAATTCACATGACCTAATCTAGCATGCCATAATGTAAAAGAGTCAACAATGTAAGCAGAAGTAATTTCATTAGATAGGTTCAATTTAAACATTCCATTCACAGCATACCCTTTGCCTACAAACATCCCCTTCTTTGATAAAATAAATTTATCAGCTTCAAAAACAAGCTTATAGCCATGCTTGTTTAGTAACCCACCAGAAACCAGGTTCTTAGTGATTTCGGGTGCATGTAGAACCTCCTGAAGAGTGATCTTCTTTCCAGAAGTGAGGTACAATTCAACAGTGCCTTTTCCAGCAACTTGGGTGGTAGAGGAATTACCCATAAATAGTGTTATTTCTCCTCCAATCGGTGCATACTCCTTGAACAATTTTCTATCACCACAAATATGTATAGTAGCACCAGTATCAACCCACCAAGCCACGGTTTCTCCCACCACATATGCCTAAGTTATGACAGCAACAAGATTTTCCTCAACCAAATTTGCTTGGTTGTTTTTTTCTTTTTCTTTGTCTTGCTTCTTCTTAAGGCGACATTCACGAATGTAATGCCCCTTTTTCCTGCAAAAATGACAAGTACCCTTCTTCTTTTTCGATGGACCTTGCTCCTTGTTAGAAGAATCATCACGAGGTCTCTTTCCCTTTTTATTGTTTGTTTCAACAACATGGACAACCTTGTTATTTTCTACATGATCTTCTTGCTTGTCACGCCGCCTTGACTCTTCTTCAACTCGAAGTTGTCTTTTAAGGGCATCAAGAGTGATATTATCACCCTTCCTTTTGAGAGTTTTACGGTAATCATTCCATTTAGGTGGTAACTTGGCAATAATTGCACCAACTTGAAGTTTTTCATCAACAAGAATGCCCTCAGCAATTAATTGATGCACAATTAATTGCAAGTCATGAACCTGATCCAAAATAGCCTTATTATCAGTCATCTTAAAATCGAAATAGTTACTTACAAGATAACTCTTGTTGCCAGAATCTTCAGTCTTGTATTGTTCGTCCAATGCCTCCCAGATATCCTTTGCTGATTTCAGCGTTGAATACATATCGAACAAAGAATCTGTCAGACTGTTGAGAATAGTTCCTCGACAAGTATAGTTATCCTCCTCCCATTTTTTCTTTGCATCGATTTGATCTTGTGTAGCTTTCTCTGCAGGGACTGTGGGACAGGTTGTTTCCAACACATATCAGACCTTCAATGTGGTAACCAGAAAACCAATCTTCTCTTGCCAACGTTTGTAATTATTTCCATCAAAGTGATCAAGTTTGGACAAATCTTGGGGCATCACATTCAGAGATGTAATACCAGTGATCAATGGATTCATTGAAGATGAAGAAGCCATGAAATAATTGTTTATGAATTGTAAAGAAATAACAATTGGTATGAAAACTTAAAGCACAAATAGAAGGTTTATGAGATGATGGGAACGCTTGCTTCAAAGACAGTAGGCGATTTTCACTCTATCTCATAAACAATTATTGCCACTCTTTTATGCAATTGAGTAAACAACAGGCAAATTGTTTTGGGATACAAACTGTCTTGGATATGAAAGTGTGTATTGCAACCAAACTCTCACCAGAAAAAGAGCAAAAGATAGCCTAGAATGATAATTGAATCTTTCCTGTTGTTTGTTTTATATTTATAAAGGTCAAAGATGAAGAGTTATATCCAAAACTAGTATCTCTTCATGACCAGTTGTAACCATTCAAGGAAAAAACTACCTTTTGGTAGTTACTTTCCTACATTCATGCTAATCAACTGGTGCCAAATTTAACAACAAAAAGACATTGGGGTTTGAAATAATCCAACAATTAAATTTTGTAGAAGTTTCAATGTGGGATTCAAAACTACGCGAGAGATGAAGGTTAACGTCACTGACCTCACTTGTCATGGATTGATAAGCATGGGTCCCACCCATATTTGCTTCGACATTTTACTTTTGTTTCTCATTTCCTCTCACTTTTTTAATATTAAACTTCCCCTTGATCATTTTAGAGTCCCAGAGCGCCTTTGTCCCTGAGCGTCTGATTTTGGATAACATCTTGGTGGCATATGAGCTTCTTCACTCCTTAAAGAATAAACGTCAAGGTCCGCAGGGGTTTTGTGCCTTAAAACTTGATATGAGTAAGGCTTATGATCGGATTGAGTGGGGTTTTACCGAAGCAATGATGCACAAACTTGGTTTTCATTCTAACTGGGTTTCCTTTATCATGCGATGTGTTTCTGTTAATTGTTGACTTTGTTGTTAATTGTTGACTTTGTATTATAATCAGCTCCTTAATTATAGGTAGTGTTAGGTAGTGATTGATGATTAAGTCTTCCCAATGTTAGGTAGTGATTGATGATTCTCCATGTAATTAGGGATTGTATATGATGCATTTAAAGGGGACCTTTAGACCGAGTAAAAAGTGTGAGAAAAACTATCAATAATATTAATTTTATCTTTCTCCCAAATCTGTGCTTTCTTCCAAATCTGTGCTTTCTTTCAACTTGGTATCGAAGCAAGGTTCTTCACGATGACTAACAAACCTGCCGCTGCACCTCTGGTTGTTGTTGGTTCAGGAAGCAACTCCGAAAATTCCAATTTCCAAATCGGTATCGTGTTGAATAAAGAAAACTATGATTTATGGGCACCACTTGTTGAGATGCATATTGCAGGGAGAAAGAAAATGGGATATCTTCGAGGTACGCTTACGGCTCCCTCCGAAGATGATCCAAAGTATGATGATTGGTTCTCTGAGGATCAACGAGTTAAAAGTTGGCTTCTCTCTGTCATGAAGCCTGAGCTGATGAAGTGCCATATCCGCTTGCCGACTGCAGCGGCCATATGGCAAGCTGTAAAAACTTCATTCGTGGATGACAAGAATGAGGTACGAGTTTATACTTTGAACCAAAGAGCTGCCCGTATACGCCAGAACGGGAGACAAATCTCTGTTTATTTTGGTGAGTTGTTTGAGATATTTCAAGAGTTGGACCACCATAGTAGGGTGGTTATGAGTTGTGCCAAGGATATCAAAATATATCAAGATTTCAAGGAGAGACAACGGGTTTATATCTTCTTGGGTGGTCTTGATGATGAGTTTGAGCAAGTTCGTGGTGAAATCCTTCGAAAGGAACCTCCACTTGATCTCCAAGCATCTTATACTTACGTTAGACGCGAGTTTGATCGAAAGGAAGCCATGAAGGGTGAGGGGGAGAACATTGGGGCTATGCTTGCCCGAAATAATCCCTCACGAAATCGGCCAATTGGAGATCGATTCTCATGGAACAAATGTGCTCATTGTGGGCATCCAGGACACTCTAAACAAAAGTGTTATGAGCTAATCGATTATCCGGAAGGATGGGACAAGACAAGGGATTCACGATACAACAAGCAACGAGCATCTATTGCAGTAACAAAAGCTTCTACTGACTCCCATGAGGAACCAGACATAGTGTTGGACCAAGCTACTGCATTAGCTACCGCTACACATCATGAAGGTAAGGTCATATCAGCCAATCATTCTGTTTTGAATAATGCATGGATAATTGACTCTGGGGCTACGGCCCATATGACTTATGATTCCAACCTCCTTAAAACTTTACATATATCCTCACAAAGTGACGTGACTACTGCAGATGGTAGTATTGTTCCCATAATTGGGGAAGGTACTGTCCATTTAACAAATGACCTTCATCTAGATACTGTACTTGTCGTTCCATCTCTTGATTATAATCTCCTTTCTATTGCTCAAATAACTGCTACTTTACAATGTATTGTTATTTTTGGGCCAAACTCATGTGTTTTTAAGGATATCCAGACCCGGAGAACGATTGGTTATGGCACTAGGCGCAGGAAGCTATATTACCTGGACCTTACATCGGAAAGCACTGGTCACCTGACTCGAGCCCTTATGATAGATGGTTCTCAGCAAAATTCTAAAAATATTTCTGATATTTGGTTATGGCATCGTCGCTTAGGACATGCTTCGTTTGGTTATTTGCGGAGACTATTTCCTAAATTGTTCTCAAAAGTTGATGTTTCTTCTTTTCAGTGTGAAGTTTGTGAATTGGCACATAGCCATCGAGTTCCATTTTCTCCTTGTCAGAATAAAAGCTCAGTTCCTTTTATGATGGTTCACTCTGATGTTTGGGGCCCGTCCAAAATTCCTACTTTAAACAGAGCTCGTTGGTTTGTTACTTTTATTGATGACTATACACGCATGACATGGGTTACTCTTATGAAAAATAAAAGTGACTTGTGTTCTATGTTCCAGAAATTTCATAAAATGGTTACTGTTCAGTATGGTGGTACCATTAAAGTCCTCCGAAGTGATAATGGTCGAGAATATGTGAATGGCGAGTTGACATCCTTTTTGGATACTCATGGTATTATTCATCAAACCACCTGCCCTAATACTCCACAGCAAAACGGAATTGCCGAGCGAAAAAAATCGTCACCTTTTAAATGTTGTCCGAGCTTCTCTACTAGAAGCACATACCCCGGTATCATACTGGGGTGAAGCTCTCCTATCAGCTACCTACTTGATTAACCGAGTACCATCCCGTATCCTAAATTTTCAAACACCTCACCACACCTTAACTACCTTGACTGTTGCTCCTACTGGATCCAATCTCCCTCCTCATGTGTTTGGTTGTGTGGCTTATGTACATTTACATAAGCATCAACGTGATAAACTGGAACCCCGAGCGTTATAATGTATATTTGTTGGGTATGGTATTCATCAAAAAGGATACCGCTGCTATCACCCACCTACAAAGAAAATCTTTGTTACTATGGATGTCAAATTTCATGAAATGACTATGTACTATGATAAGCCTGAATTTCAGGGGGAGAGATGTGCTGAAAGTGCCAAAATTCAGTCCCTACAATACAGTGTCATACCAGTTAGTGGTGACACAAAAGTGAGTGGTAGTGGTGAAAAGGTGGCAGCTAGTGGTAGTGGTGAAAAGGTGGCAGCTAGTGGTGGTGAAAAGTTGGCAGTTAGTGGTGACACAAAAGTGAGTGGTGGTGGTGAAAAGGTGGCAGCTAGTGGTGGTGAAAAGGTGATTGAAGCTACTGTAGATGAGCAGCCCACTTCGCCTCCCACAACTGAGCAGAGTGTCATAACTAATCAGCCATTGACTGTGCAGGTAATGGACGAAAAAAATGAGACAGGTACTGATATGGTTTCTGCGCCAAGTTTGATGCCACATAACCAATCGTCTCCGGCAATGGAAGTTCGTCCACTCTCACGTCTCCCACCGCGAGTGAACCGAGGTATTCCAAAACTTGTCTATGAACCTGATCCTAAATGTACTGTAAGATATCCTTTGAGCAATTATGTGTCTACTAACCGGTTGTCGGAATCAAATAAGTCATTCATTTGTCAGTTATCCCATGTATCGATTCCTAACAGTATGCAGGAAGTTATGGCTGATTCCAAATGGTGAGCAGCAATGGATGAAGAGTTGAGCTCATTAAAAAGGAATGCTATATGGAGAATAGTTGACCTGCCACCTGGAAAGAAGCCGGTGGGATGCAGGTGGGTTTTTACTATAAAGTATCTGGCAGATGGATCAATTGATCGATACAAGGCGCGACTAGTAGCGAAAGGATATACACAAAAATATGGCATTGATTATTCAGACACTTTCGCACCAGTAGCAAAGATCAATACTATTCGGGTACTATTATCCCTGGCAGCAAACCTCGATTGGTCTTTGCATCAATTTGATGTAAAGAACGCATTTTTACATGGAGAGGTACAAGAAGAAGTTTATATGGACCTTCCACCAGGATATAGTCTACTTGGCACGCATAAGAAGAAGGTATGCAGATTGCAGAAATCACTCTATGGGCTCAAACAGTCACCTAGAGCATGGTTTGGCAGACTGACTCAAGCAATGCGACGTTTTGGCTACAAACAAAGTAATGCAGATCATACTTTGTTTATTAAGAAGAAAGAAGGTAAAATAACAATTCTTATCGTGTATGTTGACGATATGATAGTCACAGGAAACAATGCAAGGGAACGGGTAACACTTCAGCAATATTTGTTCAAAGAGTTTGAGATGAAGAACCTTGGTTCCCTAAAATATTTTTTGGGGATTGAGGTATCCAAGAATAATTCTGGGATTTTTCTGTGCCAAAGAAAATATATCCTTGATTTATTGAAAGAAACAGGGATGACCGCTTGTCAACCAGCCGATACACCATTAGAGGAGGGACTGAAACTTGGGATGAGTTCAAACCAAATATCCGTGGATAAAAGGAGTATCAACGGTTAGTAGGCAGGTTAATGTATTTGGCACATACACGACCTGACTTGGCACATGCGCTTGGAGTGGTGAGTCAATTTATGCACAATCCTGGAGAACAACACATGAACGCGGTCATGAGAATACTAAGGTATTTAAAAGGGAGTCCTGGAAAAGGTATTTTGTTCACAAGAAATGACCATCTCAATGTCGAGGGATATACCGATGCTGACTGGGCAGGATCAATAGATGATAGAAGATCCACGTCTGGTTATTTTACATTTGTTGGCGGCAACCTAGTCACATGGAGGAGCAAGAAGCAACATGTAGTTGCTAGGTCTCGTGCCGAAGCAGAATACCGTGGAATGGCACTAGGCATTTGCGAACTATTATGGATTCAGTTTTTGTTACAAGATTTGGGTTATAGTAATGGTCAACCAATGCATTTGTTTTGTGATAATCAAGCTGCTCGAGATATTGCACATAATCCAGTCCAACATGATAGAACAAAACATGTAGAAGTTGATCGATTCTTCATCAAGGAGAAGATCGACAGTGAAGTTATAAAGGTGCCGCATATTCGAACAGAAAATCAGGTAGCAGACATTCTAACGAAGGCTGTGAATAAGCGTGTCTTTCATCGATTCTTGTCCAAGTTGGGTATGTATGACATCCATGCACCAACTTGAGGGGGAGTGTTAATTGTTGACTTTGTATTATAATCAGCTCCTTAATTATAGGTAGTGTTAGGTAGTGATTGATGATTAAGTCTTCCCAATGTTAGGTAGTGATTGATGATTCTCCATGTAATTAGGGATTGTATATGATGCATTTAAAGGGGACCTTTAGACCGAGTAAAAAGTGTGAGAAAAACTATCAATAATATTAATTTTATCTTTCTCCCAAATCTGTGCTTTCTTCCAAATCTGTGCTTTCTTTCAACTGTTTCATTAGTTAGCTTTTCGGTTCTGATTAATGGCAACTCCTATGGGAGATTTTCGCCAGGTAGAGGTCTTCGACAGGGGGATCCCCTCTCCCCATTTCTGTTTCTCTTTTGTGTTCAAAGGCTTTCGGCCCTCCTTGCAGATTCGGAAAGGAATAAGATGCTTAGTGGAGTTTTTGCTAGTCGTGAGGGTGCTCGGGTGATTCACTTGTTTTTTTACGGATGATGGTTTTCTTTTTTGCAGGGCTAACATGCATGAGTGCAATGTGCTTCACTCTCTTTTACATGCTTTACGAGCGAGCTTCTGGGCAAAAGATTAATTTTGACAAATCGGGGGCTTTCTTTAGTGCCAATACCAGTGATTCAACTAAAAGAAGCATACTGATAGATTGGGTATTAGGCAAATGAATAATCCTGAACGGTATCTTGGCCTTCCAGTGATGTTTGGAAGGGAGAAATGGAGAAACCATCTCAAGGAAAGAGTGCTATCTCCCATTCGGGGATAAAAGGAAAAAATTTATTTCATAGGCTGACAAGGAAACTCTTATCAAAGCGGTGGCACAATCAATCCCTACTTATACTATGAGTGTGTTTCGTCTCCCAAATTCTTTCTTCGAGGAGCTCATGGTTGCGCCGAATAAATTCTGGTGGAGGTGTAATGGGGGAAAAGGTATTTGTTGGGCAAAATGACAAAGCTTATGTCGCCCGAAGAGTAGTGGAGGACTAGGCTTTAGATATATGGCATCCTTCAATCTAGCATTATTAGCTAGGCTTCAGATTAATGAGAATTTCTTTTGCTTTAAACTGCTTAAATCCAAATATTTTCTCAATTGTGATATTATGAGGGCTTGTGTCGGAAGCAATCCATCTTGGTCCTGGAGAAGTCTGTGTGAAGGGTGTGAGATTCTGGAGAAAGGTTTATCTCGGAGGGTGGGAAATGGTCAAGATATTTTAATATGGTTTGATAAATGGATTTTTACGCCTTGGAACTTTAGGCCTATTACCCAGATTAATCCACATATGGGTCATCTGAGGGTCCATCACGTTATTGATACAAGGCAGGGCTGCTGGAATGAATAATTTTTAAGAAGATTTTTCTCCCGGTTGATGTAGAGGCTATTTTGGAAATCCCATTGGGAGATGTGAGAGTTGGGGACTCCAGACGATGGTATTTCAAGTCTAATGGGTCTACACAGTTAAAAGTGGATACAGGGTGATTGAGAATTGGTACAAATCCTCCAAAAACGTCATAGGCCTAAGTGCTACATCTTCTTCGAAAATTTGGAAAGCTATTTGGGTAGTCGGTATGCCCTAAAAAGTGAAGACCTTTGCATGTAGGTTGTATAATGACTATCTACCAACATTTGAGAACCTTCGGAGATGAGGAATTCCATTTCAAACTAGATCCTTGATGTGTGGTGGTGAAAATGAATCAACTCCCCATTTGTTCATTTTGCGTCGATAGGTCCGCCAAGCTTATCGTGAAGCTGGCCTTCTTCACGTATGAACTTTCCTTATGGTTCCTCTTTGTTCCATTGGGTAGATGGCCTCATCCATAATATGAATAAAGATGCCTTTTCTCGACTGCTTTTTTTTTTTTTTTGGCAAGTATGGAATGTGAGAAATAATGTCCTCCACAGAAACATAATGTGTAGTCCTGAGGCAGTTGGCTTTCAAGCTGACCAGCTTTTGCAAGATTGTAAGACTGCTCAAGAATCTAATTTTAGAGTGACAGCATTGGGAAGCAGCACCTCCCTAGTAAGTGGCGCCCCCTCCATAGAGTGTTATCAAGCTCAAGTTTGATGCGGCTCTTAAAGATGGTAAGATTGGGATAAGTGGTATCATTGCTCGATATGAGAATGACACTCATATTGCCTAATCTGCAAATTAGGCCCGATGAAACCATACTTTGTTGAATATTTAGGAGCTAAGGAAACTGTTGAATTTGCTGTGGGACTTCAGTTTGAGTGTATTATGTTGGAAGGAGATTCTATGCTCGTGGTATTTGCAATGAATAGTGATGTTAATGATCGTTCAGAGGCAGGATTATGTATTTGCAGTACAAAGGAGCTGCTTTCCAACCTCCAAAGTGTGGCCTGTTGCCATGTTAAAAGAGGGGCTAACCATATTGCTAATGGACATGGTTTACCTAAGTGTGCCTTGTTATGCGTGTCTCCTATGGATTGGCTCGGCAATTGTCCAAGTTCTATTTTGTAGATTGTGACTACAGATTGTAATCCTTCTTCTCGTTAATGAAGTTCTTCCTTTTTTAAGAAACTTTCTTTTGTATTATTATAGCTATTTTTTATGAAAAATTCTTATAAATAACTTCAACATAGGATGACAAATAAAGTATCACAAGCCACGACTTCAAAAACATTACATTTTAATGTAATTAGCATTCCATTTTTGATAGTTAAAATTATTTATATTTACTTAAAAGTTGTTCTTCGATAATATCATAGTTGTTGCGCTATTATTGAAATAATGTATTCTCATTAACTTAACTTCAAACCAATACAGTACACACATATATATAGCTCAGAGTTTAGACTAGTGTATTGTATAGTGCATTATAGAATATAGTCCAGAATATAGAGTTAAATATAAAACTATATATATATGCTAATACGCCCCCTCAATCTGGACGTAAGGGAACCAAGGACAGATTGTTGCGAAGAAACTGAAAACGTGGGGAGGAGAGGCCTTTGGTAAAGAGATCTTCAAGTTGATGTTGAGACGGAACAAATAGAACAATGATATCGCGACGCAAAACCCATTCTCGAACAAAATGATAATCAACATCAATATATCAACATCAATATGTTTGGTCCGTTTATGAAGGATTGGATTTGCTGTCAAGTAGATGGCGCTAACATTGTCACACAAGATTTTGAAAGGATGAGGAACAAAAACACCAAAATCTTTGAGAAGTTGTCGCAGCCACACAGATTCAGCTACAGCATATGCAACTGCCCGATATTCAAATTCAATGGAAGACCGAGACACTATAGGTTGTTTCTTGGCTCTCCAAGAAATGAGATTGGGGCCCAAAAACACAGCATAACCAGTAGTGGAGCGACAACTATCACGACAGCCTGCCCAGTCAGCATTCGTGTAGACAGTAAGTGAACAATCTGAGGAGACCCGCAGATACAAACCATAACGTTGAGTACCCTTCAAATAGTGAAAAATTCGCTTGACAGGTTGCAAGTGAGCAGTGCGTGGTGCATTCATAAATTGAGAAACAACATGAACTGAATGAGCAATGTCAGGTCGAGTCATAGTTAAATATTGAAGAGCACCCACCATACTTCTATACGTGGAAGGGTCAGCAAGTAAATCACCATCCATGATTGATGAAGAAGTCTTACTAACACTAGGAGTTTTGACAACATTGGTAGATGATAAAGAGAAGCGATGCAAGTGATCAAACAAATATTTTTGTTGACATAAAAATAAGCCAGCAGAGGTGCTGGTTGCTTGAATGCCCAAAAAATAATGGAGATCTCCAAGATCTTTCATGGCAAATTAAGTAGAAAGAGTGGAGATAAATTGATGGAGGTGAGTGGGATTGCTACCAGTGAGTATGATGTCATCAACGTACAAGAGTAACACAGTGATTCCAAGAGGAGAACGATGAATAAACATGGATGAATCTGAAGAACTACAAGTAAAACCATGGGCTAGGAGAAAGTAGCTAAAACGAGTGAACCAAGCCTGAGGGGCTTGTTTAAGTCCATAAATGGCCTTACGAAGTTTGCATACATGATTGGGATAAGTAGAATTGATGAAGCCAGGAGGTTCTTTCATGTAGACATCTTCAAGAAGGTGACCATGCAAAAAGGCATTTTTGACATCCAATTGACGAATGGTCCAATGGGAACCAATGGCAAGAGATAAAACAAGACGAATGGTGGTGGGTTTGACAATAGGACTAAAAGTCTCATGAAAATCAATGCCAGGGCGTTGATGAAACCCTTGGGCAACAAGGCGTGCCTTGTAATGATCCAAAGATCCATCCGATTTGTATTTAATCCGGTAAATCCACTTGCAGCCAATTAAATTGTTACTTGCCTGAAATGGCACAAGATCCCAAGTGTTATTAGCTAACAAGGTATTGAACTCATCTGCCATAGCTAACTTCCACTTAGGATCTTTGATTGCTTGAGAATAACAAGTAGGTTCACTGGGATCTATAGTGGAAACAAGGGAAAGTACTTGGCGAGGTTTGTGTTTGCCCACTTTGGATCTGGTGACAGTCGGATGAACATTGGAAGTAGAGGGAGTGGAGGAAGTGACTAAGCTAGTGGGGGCCATATGGTCGAGAGGTAAAGGAGAAGTAGTAGGCATGGAAGATGTAGTAAGGACTGCAGCTGAAGGAAAGGTAGTAGGAGAAGTTATGGGTGATGTTTGTAAAGATGAGTGAAGAGGCTGGAATGGAGGATCCCTACCATGGACAAGAGGGAATTGGATGGTTGATGATGGGGATAGATAGAGAACTGGTGGGGGATAAACAACTGGAGTTTGAGTGACAATTTCTTTGTAAGGAAAATTGGTTTCATTGAAGACAACATGGCCACTGATATAAACTCTGTTGGTGAGAGGATCAAGACACCTATACCCTTTGTAGTTGAATGCATAGCTAATAAAAATGCAGCGAATTGAGCGCGGGGTAAGCTTGTGTGGCACAATGGAGCTAAGGTTAAGAAAGCATTCACAACCAAATGGCTGAAGTTGAGCATAAGAATTTTATGGCCAAGTTTATGAAAAGGAGAGCAATGATTCAAAACAGGGGTTGGAAGCCTATTGAGGAGGAAGATGGAGGTATAGACAGCATCAGCCCAAAATGTTGAAGGTAATGAAGAATCAATGAGAAGAGTGTGAGTCATTTCAATGATATGGCGATGTTTGCATTCTGCAACTCCATTTTGTTGTGGAGTATGGGGACATGACTTGCGAAAGGCAATCCCATAAGAAGAGAAATGAGTAAGTAGAGTGTGATTGTCAAATTCTTTTCCACCATCACTTTGAAAAAATTTTATTTTGCGATTGAACATATTCTCCACTAGACGTTGGAAAGTAAAAAAATGATGATAAACTTTAGATTTAAAATGCATGAAGAATAGCCAGGAATATCTAGTGTAGTCATCTATAAAAATCACATAATAGCGAAGACCAGAATTGGATATTATAGGAGACTGCCATACATCAGAGTGAATAAGTTGTAATGGTTCAGAAGTACAATGATCAACAGCATGAAAAGGCAATCTACAAGATTTGCCCAAATTACAAGTGAGACATTTAGTAGCAGATGGGGAGATGCCTAATGTTGGACAGATGCGCTGAGTTGATTGCAAAACATGGTGACTAGCATGACCAAGACGTCGATGCCAAATAGGAGCAGAGAATTTGGTAGTGGCGTAGCTGGAAACCTAACAAACTCAATATATATGCTAACAATCTGTTGATTCAAGAGAATACCAGACTGACAGCCTTCCACAGACCTGTTTAGTCACAGAATACCTAGGTATATAGGCAACAAAAAATCAAGATTCTTCAAGAACACGATTTTTAGGAAGAAAAGTCTAAAGACTGCAATATTCCAAGCTAAACTTTACAATCACCAGCAAATCCTTACATAAAGGAAACACAATAACAAAGGAACAGTAAAAGGCCTAGATGGAAATACAAACAGGCCTCAACACAAAGCCCACGAAAGAAGGAATTAGACCAACCAAGAAGCCCAAGTTTAACCAAGACAACCTACTGGTGTAAGTCCCATTGCTCCATGTATTCCATTGCCTGCATATCTGCCCCTGCATCAGTCATCCCATGAGAGAAGATAGGAGACAATGGGAGTCGGGTATGCGGACAGAGATTCCAGAGTTTCACGGTAGTCTTCAGGCCGAGGAATTTCTTGACTGGTTGGCCACTGTGGAGGAGATACTAGAGTTCAAGGGTGTTCCTGAAGATAAACGGGTCTCGCTGGTAGCGACTCGTTTTCAAACTCTCGCAACGGCGTGGTGGCAGCAAGTGAAATTGACCCGAAGTCGGTTGGGTAAATCTAAAATCACTTCATGGGACAAGATGAAAAAACAGCTCAGATCTACTTTTCTCCCTTATAATTTTCAGCGAATCATGTATCAACGGCTTCAGCGCCTGCGGCAAGTGGATACCGTGGATGATTATACCACTGAGTTTTATCAGCTGCTAGCTCGTAATGATATCCAAGAGACTGATTACCAACTAGTTGTGCGATATGTTGGAGGTTTAAAATCACATATTTGTGACATAGTTAATCTGCTTGACCCAGCTTCCATTCCTGTCGCACATCAACGAGCCGTACATATTGAGAGACAAACACGGCGAGTTGGTACATCTGGACATCCCCTCGGTTTGGGGCCTTCTAGTAATCCTAGTTCTTCTGGTGGTCATGTTCCTAGCAGGATGTCTTTTGGTTCTGGTCAACCCAACCGCCCAAGCATTAACAGTTTCAAGTGTTTTGGTTGTGGGGAGGTAGGACACAGGCATGCTGAGTGCAAAACGTCAAGTGGTAAAAAAGCTCTTTTTGTGGAGGTCGATGACAGTGGTGATGATACCTCACCTCCAGTAGGTGAGCCAACTTATGACACAGATGCGTTTGATGAAGAATTTGTAGCAGGTGACACGGGGGCTGCTCTGGTTATTAGGAGAACATGCTTGACACCCAAGGTCCATGGCGATGAGTGGCTCCGTAATAACATCTTTCATTCCACTTGTACTATTTTGGGCAAGGTCTGTCGATTTGTCGTTGATGCAGACAGTTGTGAGAACATTATCTCCGTTGAAGTTATCCAAAAGTTGAGCATCAAGACAAAGAAGCATCCTCAACCATATAAGTTGGCCTGGTTCAAAAAAGGGGGGGAGGTGGCAATTACACAACGTGCTTTGGTTTCTTTTTCTATTGGATTGAAGTACAAAGATGCCATATGGTGTGATGTTGTTGCCATGGATGCGTGTCATCTTTTGCTAGGGAGACCCTGGCAATAAGATCGTAATGTGACCTACGAGGGATGCGCTAATACTTACAACTTCCTTTTTGAGGGTGTCAAAATTGTGTTGTTACCTGCTCAAGAAGTCGATCCACCTAAGGTCCCACGTGCCAATGTTAGTTTATTTTATATGGCTCACTTCGAGGAGGCTTTGCGTGAATCTGGGACATTATTTGTGTTACTTGGCAAAGAAATTCAACCTCCGATAACCTTACCAGTGGTAGCTCAAGCTTTGGTTACTGAGTTCCATGATGTTTTCCCTGATGAACTCCCGATGAGATTGCCTCCTCTTCGTGATATCTAGCATCATATAGATCTGGAGCCTGGGGCAATGCTGCCTAATCGACCACATTACAAAATGAGCCCGCGTGAACATGAGGAGTTGCGGAGGCAAGTTGAATCTTTACTTGCTAAGGGTCATGTACGAGAGAGTTTGAGTCCTTGTGCGGTGCCAGCCCTTTTGACACCAAAGAAGGATGGATCGTGGAGGATGTGTGTGGACTGCCGGGCCATTAATAAAATTACAGTCTGGTACCGCTTTTTGATTCCTCGGCTTGATGATTTGCTTGATCAGATTAGTGGTGCCGCTATATTCACTAAACTTGACTTGAAGAGTGGATATCATCAAATTCGTATTCGGCCTGGGGATGAATGGAAGACCGCGTTTAAGACACATGAGGGGTTGTATGAATGGCTTGTTATGCCTTTCGGTCTCTCTAATGCTCCTAGCACGTTTATGCGTGTGATGAGTCAAGCCTTACGTCCATTTATTAGCAACTGTGTTGTTGTTTATTTTGACGATATTTTGGTGTATAGCACTACTCTTGAGACTCATCTTCAACATCTTCGAGCTGTTTTAACTGTGTTGCGGCGGGAGAAGTTCTATGCAGCCCGTCATAAGTGCGTGTTTATGGCTAGTAAGGTATTGTTTCTTGGTTATATTATCTCCAGTGAGGGGTTGTAGGTGGATGAATCCAAAATTGAAGCTGTTAAACATTGGCCACGGCCTCGCACTATCATGGAAGTTTGTAGTTTCCATGGGCTTGCTTCTTTTTACAGGCGTTTTATTCCCTATTTCAGTGGTGTTATGGCCCCTATCACGGACTGTTTGAAGAACAAAAAACTTGTTTGGACAGATGCAGCTAATAGGGCTTTTCAGGATATCAAGTTACGCCTCACTTCAGCCCCTATCTTGGTGCTCCCCAATTTTTCTCAGCCCTTTGAGCTTCACTTCGATGCTTCTAAATTGGGTATTGGTGCAGTACTTAGTCAGGGTCATAAGCCAGTGGCATATTTTAGTGAGAAATTATCCGGCTCCCGAATCAATTATAGCACCTATGACATTGAATTCTACGCCGTTGTCCAAGCGGTGAAACACTGGAGGCATTATTTATTTCACCGTGAGTTCATTCTGTATACAAACCATGAGGCTCTCAGGCACCTTCATCGACAAGATAAAGTCTCATCTCGTCATGCGAACTAGCGTAGCTGGAAACCTAACAAACTCAATATATATATGCTAACAATCTGTTGATTCAAAAGAATACCAGACTGACAGCCTTCCACAGACCTGTTTAGTCATAGAATACCCAGGTATATAGGCAACCAAAAATCAAGATTCTTCAAGAACACCATTTTTAGGAAGAAAAGTCTAAAGACTGCAATATTCCAAGCTAAGCTTTACAATCACCAGCAAATCCTTACATAAAGGGAACACAATAACAAAGGAACAGTAAAAGGCCTAGATGGAAATACAAACAGGCCTCAACACAAAGCCCACGAAAGAAGGAATTAGACCAACCAAGAAGCCCAAGTTTAACCAAGCCAACCTACTAGTGTAAGTCCCACTGCTCCATGTATTCCATTGCCTGCATATCTGCCCCTGCATCAGGTAGTGATCAGGGCTGAAGTTGGATTGTTGACAAAAGTGGAAGGAATTGGATAAAGATCGCCGCTACTGGTGACTTTGAGAAGAGTTGTCCCCTAGAGCTTGTCCTTAACACAGAAGGAATTACCATCAAATATGACCACACAATTATTGTCACAACAAAGACGTTTGATAGATAACAAATTATGAGGTAATCTAGGAACATGATATACATTGGATAGATGGAGTGGTCTGGTGGGAGTGTGAAGAGTTACAGAACCAGTCTTGTTAATCTCAAGCAATTCACCGTTACCAACAAGGACACGGTTAGAACCAAAATAATTGGAGGAAGTAGAAAAGATTACCTTTATGTGGAGTCATATGATTTGAGGCTCCAGAGTCGGGATACCAAGAGGAGTTATTGGTTTCACCAACAGACATGGCAGCAACGGACCTAGGAAGATCATTAGGAGTACAAGCAGAGTTATAGCGGTGATAGCATTGGTCTACACGGTGGCCTGGAATGTCACAAATCTGACAAACATCAGGAGACCGAGAAGGACCCAGAATACCAGTATATGCTTGGGGGCACCCGTGGGGCGAAACGAGTGGGGTTGGTAACGACCAGAACCACGCGAAAATTGATGGCCATAATTTCGACCACCATAACCAGAAGAAAATGAGTGTCCAGGACCACGACCACGACGCCCTCGGCCACGACGTCCATGTCCACGCCCACGAGGCGAAGAAAAAGACTCAGAGGATGACACAGTGCCAGTAGCAACCAAAGCCTTTTGCTCAGTTGATGATGGAGAAATAGCTTCCATACGAAGTCTGCAATCCTCATAAGCGACCAATCTTTGTCGAAAATTTTCAAAGGTAATGGTACCCTCCAGGTTAGCTATCATAGTGACAAAGTCCTTGTAGTCTAAATCAAGACCAACCAAAGCCTGAGCAATGAGATCAGTGTCGATAATAGTGATGTCAAGGTCCCTGAGTTGTTCAGCAAGGGCTTTGATTTCACTGCAATAAGCAGGGGCAGATTGGGATGTCTTGCGAAAGGAGTGAAATTTCTACCGGAGTTCCAGTTGTCTAGCCATAGATACATCACGAAAGCATTTGTGGAGAGTGAGCCAAAGGTCACGAGCTGTAGAAAGTGTATGAACATCAATGAACACAGATCTAGACAAGGTAGCTTGGATCCAGTTGCGGATGGTTTGATCTATGCGGAGCCACAAAGAGTAGGAAGGATTACTGACCTGTTGATTTGCAATAGAAAGTAGAGTTTGAGGAGGGCAAGGGATTGTCCCTTCAATACAGTACACACATATATATAGCTCAGAGTTTAGACTAGTGTATTGTATAATGCATTATAGAATACAGAGTTAAATATAAAACTATATATATATGTGCTAATAATTATAAATAACCTAAAAAAATTTTCGGCGCACCTCATGGATCCTCGTAAATTTTTTTTTCGCATGGGCTAAAGTGATATTATTTTTGGACTCGTCCACCCCAATATTGATTCCTGCTCCACTCCTACCACCAATAGCTCGTCCTTTATCTCCATAGGAAAATCGTCTGCCTTTCCCTCCTTCCTTCTCGTATCAACAAAATCTTTCACGTCTGCGATGCTGTGTACGGTGATAAGAACAACGATAACAAGCCTTGGAAATTGTTCTATGTTGAAGATAACAAGATTGGATTGTATGTCTTTTTCTTTACACATGTCAAGAAAATCAGTGATACATTGAAAAGAATTAACAGGAAAGCATGTTCAGGGACATGGAATTGCCAAACAAAACCTACTGATGTTCACGATTTTGAGAGGAAAGTCATCGGGTTTGATAGGTACTATACTTTTGAAGTGAAGGGAGGTGCTGATACCTCCAATTATTCGAGAATCGAGCATGAAAAGTGGAAGATGCATGAATCGTCTTTGTAGATCCTAAAATCTGCAATCAACTTGTAGTCATCGAACGAGGCCTATGACAATCCTGCAAGATCAAAGAGAGGGTCAACCATGAAGCTAGGTCACCAGTGTAGTGCTGACCGAAGGAGATCCGACGATCAAGTCAGTCAATGGTGGGAAATATTTTAGTGAGAGAAGTGAATGACTTTTAGAGAGAGATGGAGAGCGATACCAGGTAGTTGAGACCGTAAATGAGGAGGGATCCTCCTCTATTTGTAGTGTTCCAGGTCACATGGTCAACACGTGTTTGACAGTACAGGTGGGCTTCTTCGTTGGGCCATGGTTGGGCCTGTGGCCCAATTTGAGACTTATTTGGCATTATAGGCCTTGGGCCTTTAGACGCCTATTCTTGCACCCATTCCAGACGTGGGACTCGGGCTTCGCTTGGACTTGGGCCAGATACGCCTTCGGATGCATATTTGGGCCGATCTAACCAGGGCCTTCGTTGGGCCTTTCAACATATGCTCAAGTATTTCGGGTCAACGGTTTTTGGCCTATACAGTCTCTAATTGAGAGACAATTATCCGGTGATGTTGTACTCTATGTCATCGAATATATAATAGTCTAATATCAATCTCTGAAAACCCTAAACTCTTTGAAAACTACTTCAATCCTCTTCCTCTTGATGTTACAAACTATGAACTCTCGGATTCTTTGAAGAAGTCTGAGAAGAGGAAGAAATTAATATCGAGTATGGATGATGAATAGACTTCAAAAAAAGGGATACGTTGCTGCTGCCCCTTTGAATCCAATTAGGGCTTCTTCTCTACTGTTACGGCTTCAGAGACTGAGCAATCATTAGTGGTTGTTGATGATTATCTTAAAAATGATGGAGCATTGCAGACAGAGACACACCAATTCTTCTCTGGTAACTTTTTTGCAAATCAATCCCTACAATTTCAGACAAAATTGTTGTCATGGCACTACAACAAAAAACACTTATACCCGCGGTAAAACCGTAGGTATAGGTACAAAAAAGTGCAGCTATAGCTTTTACCCGTGATTATAAAATCACAGGCTAAGTGAGCGTCGCAAGAACTTTAGCTGCGGTTTTCTAACTGCGGGTAAAGAAAATATGACCGCAGCTATTGTGATCTCTTTACCTGCGGTTTTGCAAAACCGCATGTATAAGTTCAAAACCGCAGGTATAAGTATATTTTGACCGTGGATAAAAGCTTGCCATAAACGGTAAAATATTTTATATTTTATTCTTTTTCTATATTAATATTAAATATTTATTCAATTATTATTTTTATAGATGTATAGAAAATCAAAAAATTATTTATATTGAAATTAAATATAACGCCAATACATTGTTCAGAATAACCAATAGCCATATTCAGCTCTTACATACTAAATGAGAATACATTGTAAATCTAAAAGAAATGAAAAAATCAGGAGAACTTGTACACCAACAAAATTTACAAGAAAAGAAACAACATGTTGGCCCCTTCTTCTTCTTACTTTGAATTAAGAGAGCCTGAGGCTTTATGCTTGCCATGAACTGTGCAACCTTCACCATCTTTAAGAAAGCATTACAACAGCCTACAAATCATGGAATGAAAAGGTGCTTCTGTGAAGCCTAACACCGTTTGCATCCAGGCAAGTCTTAGTATGACATTTAACACCTACAATCACAAAAACAACTATTTGTCAGTATAATAAACCATAATCAAATTTTCATAATTGCACAAACCTGCATCACTCAATAACACTTCCATGCCATAAGATTCAGCCATATATCAGCATTGAACATCAAGTAAGTTATTAAAACTAATTTACCTATAAATGGCTTTGTTAGTATAATAAACCATAATCAAATTTTCATAATTTCACAAACCTGCATCAATAATAACACTTCCATGCCATAAGATTCAGCTATATATCTGCATTGAACATCAAATAAGTTGTTAAGACTGATTTACCTATAAATAAGTTGTTGTGGTATTGATATCCCAAGGAACAGAGAGGCCTAGAACATAAAAGGTCACACAGAACTCTGCTTATGATCAATTTACAACCACAATATAATTAGACAGAGCCATATTGAGAATTCATCCAGAAAAGCAAGATCCTACCTCAACCACAAAACATATCCATGTCTTCGTTGTCACATAACATCTGAAAAATAAACTATAGAAATCATAACTCAAGTAGAAGAACAATGAAAAAAAACCTAAGGGCACACATAAAACGGCAAAAAGAAGCACCATTTAAAGCTAAGAAATCAACAATGAATTCATAAAATGCACAAATAGAAGCCAAAAACTAGACGCAAACCTAAGGATTTCTCAAAAAAAAAACCTGTACCCAACTACAACACTCCTTCGTCGGCGAGTTCAAACTACAACAATCTTCCCTTTTCAGTTCCCATTCATCCTGTTAGAACAGAGCTAAAATAAATCAACTCACTAAATCAGAGACTTGTCAACGAAAAAGGGGTAAGAATCACAAGAGCATCAGACCATGAAGGCACACCAAAAAATTAGAACATAAATTGCAAAATAAGAACAGAAGTAATCGACAAATCTTTTCTCTTGCTCAAAAGCTAGGGTTAGAAGAGTGGCAATTGAGATGAGAGACCAAGAGCTTCACCGAAATCTTGGTTCACCGAAATCTAGGGTTTCACAAAGAGCTTCACCGAGATGAGGGTCTACCTGTGAATGGTTTCAGTAGAAGCGATGGAAATCATGGTCTCTGAATGAGGTCGTATGATTTGGAAATCGTGGTCTTCGAAGCGATGAAAAATTTCGATTTGGAAAATCGGAAGCAAGTTGAGGTCGCGGGATATGGAGAAGTCGAGCCCTTATTTTTGTAGCAAAATGACGACGTCTTTTCATATCCTCTACCTGCGGTCGTGGAACCACAGCTATATGAGATACTATACCTGCGTTTATGAAAAACCGCAGCTATAGCTTCGCGGGTACAAGCCCAATTTCTTGTAGTGTGGAGAGTACTCCCCTCCCTTTATCTGACTCATGGAGTGGGTTGATTATTCCACAACTCGTTTTACAATAGGCCGATCCATCTTAGTAGAAGACATTGTTGAGCAACAGACAGTTGAGCAATCATTTGAAAGTTGTTGACAAGTATCTTGAATGTGATGATGCATTTCAAACTAACACAAAGATAGACCCATTCTTCTCTGACTATGAGTTTGGTTATCATTCCACAAATGATGTTTCTGCATACCCAAGAATCTCAGTAGCAGAAAATGTTGAGCAACATAGAGGTCCATGAGTTGAGAATTCATTAACAGTGGTGGACAATTTTCTTGAATATGATCCATTCCACACTGAAACAAACGCATCCTTCTTTGACTATGAAATAAGTGATTATGATTCCACAATTGGTAACATTTTTGTGGATCGGTTCTTACAAATTCCACATGACGTCGGTGTCATGGAGAGTAGTACTTCACAGAGTGTTTTTGAAGTGTCTTGCGGTGGCAGAGGAGATGAGATTGAGAGATGAGCACCAGGAACAAGCATTCATGTGGAAGAGTATTTACAAGTGTACTACTTGCTCAGTGATGTGTAAATTTATAATGTACAAGAAAGCCTTGAATGCCATTTTTTTTTGGGAGTAAAACTCCTTCCTGTTACAGATATGTAAAGTAAATTTTGTGAATCAAATAGTTTATTATTACATATCACTAGTTAATATATATGTATTGTTATGAATGACTTGTAGCTCCAACACAAGAATCATTGGCATCTACAACTCACATTAGTTGAATTAAACACAGAGGTGCTATACTGATATGCATAAACTAAAAGTTTTAATAGGCTAATATGGTGGACATGAAGAAGAAAAACAATCATGCTAGCTCTTAAAATTTATATATGTTAATATTTGTATTTATGAATTATGATGTTGTTATTACTCCATGATAAGAAAGATAAAAACAACATATAAATGTGTCTTACCAGTAGCAGCAAGTAGACATTGATCAGTCTAAAAATAAGAATGTATGCCAACGAAGCATATATAGCGACAAGCCTTCTTCCCTTTTCTTTTTTTTTTTCAGACAAAAAAAAGGTTGGCAATTTATCAAAAGATCTAATGGCCTTTATAAATATCAATGACTCTGCTCTTAATATTCACATAATTTGTCTGATAACAAATATTGAAAGAATTCAGAAAAAGTAAATAATAATTTTTAAAAAATATAATAAGTTTTTTTTAGAAGGAAAATGTTATAAAACTCAACAAAACTTACGAAAAAAACACGAACTTGTTCCCTCTTAACTAAGGAAATGATTGCATGAGGAAGTAATTTTTGAGATATTATTTATTTTATAGAAGAAAAGGGGAAAAAATAACTTTTTACAGATACAAAAATTATTATTCTAATTATGTATATTTAATTCAACTTTAAATTTGAGCTTGGTTTTTTGTAAGAAACAAAAAATTAATGATTGCATTTGCATATGCTCAAAAAGATTTATTTTTTTGTTGTACTGAAAAAAAGAGAAATAATTATAGTACCTCCACGTGTCATTTCCTTATCTCTTCCAGACAAAGGAGTGGCTGTAACGAAAAGATGATCCGCCGTATCTCCACCGTCCATCCTCCCTTCTACCACATCACAACCGACCATTATCCTCAAAACCACACACCTCTGCCACTCAAACTCTGCAACCTCACTCTCACCTTCACCATCATCGCAGCAATGGCGACTCTCCATAACACACTCATCTCTTTTCAATCCAAAATCCCACTCTCCGCACGCACCTCGAGAAACCACGTTACTGCCAACCTCTCCTTCTCCGCCACTTTCCCTTCCATCAAGCTCGCCGGAACCACCCTAACCCGTTCCCGCGGCGGTGCGGTGATGATGTCATCCAGCGCTGCCTCCAGCTACGCCGCAGCCTTAGCCGACGTGGCCAGACGCAACAACACCCTCGATTCCACCGCAGCCGACGTCGAGAAAATCGAGAACCTGTTTTCGTATCCAGACGTTTTGGATTTCTTCGTAAACCCTACAGTCGACATCGAGGAGAAGCGGAAGTTCCTCGACGACATAGCGAAATCGAGCGGACTCCAGCCCTACAGCGTCAATTTCTTGAACATCCTCATTGACTCGAGGAGAATCAGTCTGATTAAGGAGATTGTGAAGGAGTTCGAGATGGCGTACAACAACTTGACGGACACGGAGCTTGCGATTGTGACTTCGGTGGTGAAGCTGGAGCCGGAGCATCTGACGCAGATTGCGAAGCAGGTGCAGAAATTGACCGGGGCAAAGAATGTGAGGATAAAGACTGCGATTGATCCTTCCTTGGTGGCTGGATTTACTGTTAGTTATGGAAATACAGGGTCCAAGCTTATTGACATGAGTGTGAAGAAGCAGTTAGAAGACATTGCTTCACAGATTGATTTGGGTGACATTCAACTTGTCGGATGAGTCCGTGAATTTCTTCCTCTTTTTTCAATGTTTATGGATGGAGTCTGCAATTGAATTGTTGAACCATGGATTTACGTCACAAAAGCTTGGATGCCTTATTTTCGCTGTTCATGATCTTATTATTAGGAATTCATCTTCTTTTTTTGTGGAGGTTAAATGGTTAATGGTCTTATTATTCTACTTCTTCCTCATTGTGTAAGTAATTGAAGGTTCTTACGAACATGTTTTTATGGAAGAATAGGATTGGCATCGTGTAATATGATTATTCGCTGCTGATTTCATGTAATTTTTATGGCATTCAGTTGTTCTCAATTCGTGAGAATTCGTGGGTTTGATGGAGAGGTGAAAATCAATGAAAATAAACCTTATATTTAACCAAATACTCTCTGGATTTGCGTTTCCTTCTTTCTTTAATTTCCTTCTTTCAAAGTCTATATTTCCTTAACTAAGTCGATAAGTTTTTCGGCTTTCTTTTTCTGTCAGCTGGGATGTAGCTTCTTTATTTTTTGATTTCCTAGCGGCTGGAAGTGAATCTCTGTGACATAATAGTTTATGGTTGGTATGATGGGATACGACGACGAGCCTAAGAAAACAAAGGTATACATTTAGTTTCTATATTTTTTCAGCTTTTGTGAATAATTGTTTTGTTTGATGCATTTCCAACTTTTTTGAGGAGACCCATTGACGAGGTCATGCCTAAGTTGGAGGCAAAGCTATCTGAAGCAGCTGGGAGAGATGTTGTACGGTTCCGGAAGAAAAGAAAGATGATATTACAAAGCAGGTATGTACATATGGACTGATCTTTAGGTTTACTGTCTAACTGATTGGCACAATTACTCCTATTATATGTCTTCTTGAAAGTATTTGTGTTATTGATCTTCATTACTACTTTAGGTCATTCTATTCAAATTAATTATGCCATATCAATTACAAGTTGTCCCATGAATTAAAAGTCAACATACTCTAGTTGATCAATACCATTGCGAATTGTGGGCTGAAAACCACATTCCAGTCAATCTATCGTTTGCCTTGTCCTGTAGCATTGCAATGCAATGGTGTTCTGTAGCAAGTACCTCCCAGGAAGAATATTATTGTCCTTCATATTTGTGGTTGAGCCTCCTGGAATTTCGGTGTTTTGTGATTACCCCTAATCTTAAGCTAAGCAGCTATGATAGTGCTGTAGTCTTATGTGTCAAAACTCTTGGGACAATAGGCTCTTATGACTGGTTTCCTCTTTAAACCTGGCGCAACTTTCAATGACTAGATAGAGTTCTGGCACTGAGTTACTGAGGAACAACTGGAGATTAGTCACATAGAGATAGAGTTCAATTTCCGTTCTCTGCTCATGACCAATATGTGCATTGAGGTTTCCCTCGTAACTCCGGGAATTTCTTCATAGTGGCTATGTTCTACGCCTCAGTTCATAGGAACCTCAAAATTCTATTACTGCACTAACATGATTCATGGGACTTTAATGATTGGTTTTGTTTTGTCCTGCTAGTCAAGGAAAGAGAGTTGTGAGTTTGGAGGGTTTGACATTACTCGCATGTGTTCTGGAAAACCATGCTATCAGATGAATGAACCCAGCATTTTCCACTCGCTTACTTCCACCTGGTTTATGCTGCTTATTTTATTAGTTCAGTGATGGCCCCAGATAAAATGTTCGTCTCCACACATCTCTTTTGCTTCTAAAGGCTTACACTTATGATTCACTGCTTCCTGAACTTTAGAATTATGATGTGAGATTTCAGAATCTCGCAGGACAAAATTACAGAAGGAAAAACAAATGTGGGTAACTGACGGGCAACATTTGAAAGTGTTGAGGAATAACTGTCATGTCCATCGGGGTGGAATGTCTTGCTTATTTATATGCAAGTCTAGACATATTAGATGAACTTGGAGTCTGCAAAATTTCTTTATGAAGACTTTTCTTATATGTTAAAACAGTTTATATCTGCCACCTATAGTTGCAAATCATGTGACTGGCATGTGCGCAACATAGCTTTTACATGTTAAGTTTAGCCCATCACATAACTGGAAATGGTGCTTGAGTTTGATGAATAACTACCAGTCATTGCTTCCGAAGGAGAAGGCGCTTTATGATATTCCAGTGGTTGAACTGCTGGTTCTTATCGGCTTATCGCACATAGCTGGTGCTAGCAGTTTCTGCTTTCATTGCTGATGGCAGCTTTAATGGCGATGACAATGCGTGGTAAGAATTCTACTGATCCTTTTGTGAGAAGTGAGAATGCCGCATGAAATGATTATCCTAGTAAATCAATATCTTCCTTTGCTTTCCTTTCTTCCGATTTGTTATTGGACCTTATCCAGATGCTAGAAAGACATTTTAAAGAACAGAAATTGGTTTGTAAGATTCGTAGAAGTTAGAAAACATGTTATAGCTGGCATAGAGAAAAAAAATCATTGAATCAGTCAAATTAGTTGATCGCTTTTGTAAGAAAATGATAAATTTCAGTTAATTTTCCTGGAAGATGACTTGGAGGAGAATGGCTTGAATGCATCATCAATAAAAACAAATACCAGATTTTAAGAGTTGAAAACTTTTCTTGATCATTCTTTGATTTCAAATAAAATAGGGGAAGACGTCAAGTGGGTAGTTTCAATGAAACCCAGTAGCCATTAATTCATTTTCAAACATGAAATGCTGGTCTGAATGAGACAAACTCTTGAATCCAGTTATCTTTCTCAATACACATGATTAAATTATCATTTAATCATTAGTTTCCCATTTAATTCCTAATCCAATTATTGACAATTTTCATGACAAAAAATGCTCTTTCTACTGTAACAATTGCGATTGGTATAATCAATGTCAACCTCCGAAGTATATAAATAAGTGTGTATACGCTATATTTTCTAGTATCAATTGTAAGATCACTTATTCCTTTTCGTCCCGAGAAAACAATTCTAGAGGATCCCGTAACAAGATAAAACTTAACCAAAAAATGACTCATGGCGCAAACATGAACTTATAGTGCAGGCAGCGATTGCAGATGCCGATTGAGAATCTAGTGTTTTGAGACTGAGAGGTTTAGACTAGAGTCGGTTCTCTGATTGGCGTCACAGAATCTGATCGGAAAATAGTTTAGCAAGAACGGATCAATTGATCATCTGCCACTAATGAGAGGAATTTATCGGACGAATTTGATTCCACGAATTCTTCATCCTCACTGACTTAAGAAAATCAATCTCTCATGTTTGATGAATTGAATTGAATTTCTAAAACTGAAAGACATAAATTGATCCACAAATTTTGTAGAAGACATCAGGAGAGTAGTTGAAGTGTCGGAGTTAATTTTGAGAATGATTGAGGAATCAAGGTGGTGCTTGGATGAATTTTTTTTTTTTTACAAAAGGTCAATGACCAAATATATATTCAAATACCCAACTCCTGGGTAATAGAACTGGAGGCAATAAGAGGCACTCGGGCAACCAATTTGATGGATTACAAAGCACAAACTATAAACTAGAAAGAGAAATTTGAAACATTATGACTACCAGCTACTCGGATTGCTTCTACAATAATGCACGAGTCCCCCCTTCTAAGATTAAGTGATTGAACCCCAGCTCGGTAGCTAACTTAACAGCATGTAAAGCAGCCATGCCTTCTGCTAAATAAGGATCAATCAGAGTATATCGCACAAGAGAATTAATTGCTCGCCATCACATCACCACAAACATCACGAAAAATAACACAACAACTAGTCCTCTTCGTTGGATAGTGAATAGCAGCATCCCAATTAGCCTTACTATAACCCACAGCTGGTCACTTCCACTCTTTAGCGGCTGAAACCACTCTTGGCAGATCTAAAGATGAAAGTGAGATATCTCCTCCCACCTAAGCACTTGCAAAATCATCCGTAGTTAACACACCTTGATTAGCAATCTGAGTAGGATGCATGAGAACTCGCTCGTGAGTAAACTTATTGCGACGAAACCATAGCATACGCATAGTGATAGCCAGAACCGCTTGTTCTCGAGGGGAAAGTAACTGAGAAATATCCCACCAAAACTGGGAAAAACAACATGTATGTACTGAATTCATCTTTTGTAATTTCTTCAGACTCACGCTATACACATCTGTAGCAGCTCTAGTAGCTGTACATTCCCATAATGCACTGATGTCGCGTTCAAAAGATTCTTTCACTCCAATAGCTAGGCATCCGGGCGCAAGGATGACACTTTCGAACGCGAGATCTTTTTTAGCTCTTCACACTCCGCAAAACTCTACCCTTCGATCATTTCTTGCAAAGTCAAGTATTTGTATGAATAAATATATAAAACCAACTAATTAAACATTTTTATGATACTTTTACATTTTTCCCAGAACGTAGGCTGATTTTTCTCTCTTTTTTTAAATTTCTTTCACCATCAGTCATGTGAGAGTTTGTTCTTATTCAAGAACTGTTAGTCAAATGTTATGAAACTTGTGGAATAGGTAAATAACAACCAAACACACCAGAATAATGAGGAAAACTCAACAGGAGAAAAACCTCGAGTCTATCAAGCGACCAACCTTGAAAATAATCCACTAGATGAATAAAGACTACAAAGGATATATCCTAAGATACCTTAGTACATCAACTATCCAATGTATATCCCCTAAGATGCAGCAATTACATTAGCTGCTCAAGCTCTGGCCGCAACCAAAGTCTCAATGTTGAGAAGACACTGTTTGGTACTCCACCAACAAGTGACACACTCCACCAAGAGCTATATCATGCCAGGGTTCTTCTCCAACAATCACAAACTCATGAAACAAATAAAAATCCGAAGCTTTGAAGGAAGCTGCCTTGTATTTTTGAGCACACACTTTGGTAATCTTGAATGTCTTGAACGGCAAGTATATATACCTGCCTAAGAATCCTAATTGCCTAAGACTTCAAATCTGCTATGAGTCTAGTTTTCTAAGTTAGAACCAATCACCCAACCTAATTAAAAGGAGTTTCCTTAAATCCGAAACTATAAAACATACAATACAAGTATTCCTTCAATACAAGGCTAGACGTAGAGTTTCTAATAACTGATAACTCTAAAGTTTAAACTAATCTTTGACAAAAGTCGCAAATGTCCATGTATTAAATAATCCATATCTGGTGAAATTTGACCCAAGCCTACATCCCGTTACTTGAGACTGTCCACCAAAGTAGGCTTTCTCAGGATACTCCACTGTACACAGAAAACACATTCACACATATATAACAAGTAGTTAATCCTCAACACCTGAGCACTCAACCTATCCCTATAAAAAGGAGTAAAAATCTCAACAATCTCCTCCTTAACATTTAAGTGGTCAAAAACCAAAACCTACATAAAGGGTTAACAGTTTTAAACACAAGCAGATTTCAAACACAAGTATAAGCCAAACTAACAAAGCTCACACACTCCCCTAGTTACAAACGTCCCTTAGCTAAGGCAAACCTACACAAACCAGGAATTCAATCTAGAAGTACTGGAACAAAATTCATTGTCATAAAAAAGTCCAAAAGAATAAGAGAAAAGGAGTTGGTTTTAGGTGACATAAAATTCAAAGAAATGTTCATGATTACCCTAACAGGGCATTTGGTTCATAATTGTGTGAAGTGAGCATGAGATGAGGAGAAAATAAGTGCGAGGTGAGTGTGAGATAAGTATGGGGTGAGCATGGTCATGTTTGGTATAAAATAAAGAGTGAACATGAGTGCGAGAATATTAATAGTATTATTTACATATTACTCTTTTTTTTAGAAAGTAAAATAATATTTTATAACAAGTATAAAAAAGTCTTTCATACATCAAAACTCATTCTCCCTTGTGAAGAATTGTCATTCTCACCATTTTGGTGAGCTTAGTTATTCACCACAAGGGAGAATATAGGGTGGAATAAGTTTGGAATTCCAACCAAGGGCGGAGCCCATTTTTGCTCACCCTCAACTCTAATTTTTGTCCACACTAATATATTTTGCCCAATCCGGCCCACTAACCCGGCCCAACATTACCTTTCCCCTCTCTCTTTTATATGATTTTAGTGTTATTTTTCATACTTTAAAAGACGTAACTAATAAATAACCTAAAAAAATCCGGAGGCACCACTTGATTTTGCCCACCCTCACATAAATTCCTGGCTCTACCCCTTATTTCACTCTTCAAAACTCAACCAAATAAGATAATAGACTAATCCTATCTTCATTCCTCTCAAAACACCAATCAAATGCCCCGTAATTTCTTAATTAATACGTGTTGTTCATGATGTATTGCATTGCTAATGAAAGAAAGAGTCAATTGCCATATCTCAGAAAAATAAAGACCTATGAATAATGAATCTGCCGCTGTATTGACTAAAAGACAACTGTTTTTGGTACAAGAAAATGACATTTTGTTTCTTTTTAACCTACTCCAAATTAGAGTATTGGAACCTTCCTCTCCTATTCCAGGCTAAGTATATTTCTTTTTGAATAAAACAGTTGAATAGGTTCCAACCTCATTGTAATCTCAGCCTCTATGCAATGGAATTCATTGGTGAAATATAATTGTGCTGCATTTTGAGTGGTCGAATTAAGTGAGGATGAATATTTTTAATTGGGTATTATTTAAAGGTATTTGTAACTTAAAAATACCGATTTCATGATAAAACGACCCAAACTCTCCCAAACCCTCTCCCCTGAACATCTATGAACACTCGCGCCAAGCAAACCCTCATTTATGTATTGGCATTAATTGTATAAAATATTATGTTATAGCATGTATTGAATAATTCTGTGGGTTCTTCATGTTAATAAATTATTTTAAACCATAATATATATATATATATATATATATATAGAAATAAATTAATTGTAATTTCAGAAAATAAAAAAAAAATAAATCAAAAAGTTGTGGTTGAATAAGTCTATTTCTATGTTCACCATCATTCAAATTTCAATGTTTCTTCTCAGATTTTGTGGATTTCAAAAGAGTTTGTGAAGACAAGGAGTGTCGATGGGATCAATAATTCTCCAAAAAGTCTCAAGGAAAAAAAAATGGATCTTATTTTGTCCCAAAAATCATGTTTGAAAAACAGATTGTATTATAAGTAAAAAAAGAAAAGCAAGAAACAAAAAATATTGTATTTGACAACTAATTAAACAAGAGGCTGTCCTGCCAGGATGTCATGAGACAAACATGATTATACTCGAAAACTCCATCAAAAATAATTTTTTTCTTTTTCTTTTTTTGATTATAGGGGAAGGGGATGGAGAGGCTCGAAATTGAGATCTCTACGACATAACACATATGACATGAGTGTCATCTGAACTACTCTTGATTTTCAAAAAAAGTTATTTCAATATGTACTTTTTTAACACAAAAAAAATGCTTATATTTCAATATATACCTTTCAACGGAGGAAAATTGAGGTTAATAAAGAGAACATATCCTTCAAATGCAAAAATAATAATAATTAGAAGAGGCCGAAATGATTTTTCTTTTAGTAATGGTCTAAGTTTGTGATAATCAGGCTGGTGGCCTAGTTGACAAAGTGAAGAATATAAGTCTCACCTTCGTTTAGTGATGGCGAGTTCAGATTAATTATTAATGATGATACACCATTTTGTAGAACCTAACCCTCCAGCCCATGGTTTGGTGGGTTGCATGTCAACTAAACAGATGACCTAATTAATTATTACTAGGAGATCCTTAAATCAAATCTGCTTAATTAATTAGGTGTCACAAAACTTGCCATGTGTCAACCTCATAGTGCATAGGCAAGCATCTTGTGAACAACAAAT
Organism: Tripterygium wilfordii; assembly: GCF_013401445.1. Classification (NCBI taxonomy): domain Eukaryota; kingdom Viridiplantae; phylum Streptophyta; class Magnoliopsida; order Celastrales; family Celastraceae; genus Tripterygium; species Tripterygium wilfordii. Next base: position 9,172,534 of record NC_052235.1, on the reverse strand, counting down.
GTAAAGAAAAAAATTAAATTAAATTATAATGAAAACAAATTATATATTGTTATTATGATTATTAAAGTGTCCACATGTCTTCCATAAACACAACCAAATGAAGATAGATTCGAAGCATTCCATTTTTATGGACTCATTCAAACGGCTACTCCAATGTAATTGACAAACCTACCTACTTATTCCAATCATACACAAAAACAAACTGCCCTGGGCCTGGCTATATATATATGTAATTCCAACCCTACTACAAGACATGAACAAAATGCCGTCCCAAGAGTAGTAAATTTTCATGTCAAAATTAAAAGTTAAATTGTTTGGATTGGTCAAACGAAATATTAGACCAAATTGTTTAGATTGGCGGTGCATACCTTTCTTTTTTTTTTCTTTTTTTTTGAGGTTGTGGGTTCAATTTGTATTCCAAGCTTGAATATTGAATTTTCCGTATGCTTGCTTGACACGTGTGATTTGCGATCTATTGTTGGGGATCATGAATTTACCCAGTGCACATCCGAAAGATGGATTGAAAATTCCCATATACAAAAGAAAAAGATAAAAGAAAAAGAGATATTAGACCAAATTAAGTGGATATTCTTGGCGGGCCCTAGGGTACATACATTATGCATAGATTCATACAATGCAACAACTCATGGAAAACAAAGGCATCTTCTAGAAAGGTATACAATAAAGAAAAAAGACAAAAACTTAAAGAGGACTTTAGGTGTAATATTCTTCATAAATATTTCCACGCTCTTGTTTGTCCATTTCATATGTTCTCTTTTGCCTTCTCCCGGAACTACCGAACGAAGTTTCCATTGTTTTTCTAAAAAAACAAAATGTCCAAATATGTATATATTCTCTTGACCTATAGGATATATATATATAAATATATATCCTCTCTTTGAAGGCATAAAAAGATACCCTAATTCTCTTATTAATTAAATAATTATCTTTTTATATAATTAATAGATATATCATCATTTCTTGCTTGTATTATTTGTCCCTATTCCCATGTAGCAACACAAAGGAATTTCTATGAGTTATATTCCTCTTCCTTCCCATAAAATGCCTCATTAGCTATTCTTCTCTCCATCTCTTGGTACTTCCAACAAAAACAAAAATGGACATCAAATATGAGGATGAAGATGATAAGGAGGAGGAGCTTCTGAATCTTAGTCTTGCTATTGTTACGGCTGATTCTAGTGGCGCAGCTGCCGAGAAGAGGATGAGGAAGAGAAAGAGAAGGGTGGTTTCATCATCTTTGAATTCATTAGAGGGTTGTGAGGGGAAGATATTTGGTCTTCTCCAAATGAGAGAACAAATGCTAAAGAAATTAGACCGAAGAAGAGACAAGGGAGTATTAGTCGTTGATCATCACCAGCATCATGAAGATCAAGGAAAAGGTCTTCACTTGATCCATTTGCTTCTCATAACCGCCACGGCTGTCGATGAAAACAACGTCGTCTCCACCTTGGAGAAACTCAACGAGCTCTACCAAACTGTGTCGCTAACCGGTGATTCAGTCCAAAGAGTCGCCGCCTATTTTGCAGATGGCTTAGCGGCGAGGCTACTAACAAGAAAATCTCCATTTTATGACATGATCATGAAACAACCAACAAATGATGAAGAGTTCTTGGCATTCATATATCTCTATAGGGTCTCTCCATACTACCAATTCGCTCATTTCACCGTGAATCAAGCTATATTTGAAGCATTCGAGGACGAGAAAGAGAGGAATAATTGCGCCCTTCATGTAATTGATTTCGAAGTCTCGTATGGTTTCCAATGGCCTTCCCTCATTCAATCTCTTTCTGAGAAAGCAACGAATGGTAACAGAATTTCCCTTCGAATAACTGGATTCGGAAGAAGCATCGAGGAATTACAAGAAACTGAAAACAGGCTAGTAAGTTTCGCGAAAGGGTTCCGCAATCTAGTCTTTGAATTTCAAGGATTATTGAGAGGTTCTAGACTCATCAACTTGAGAAAAAAGAAGAACGAAACTGTGGCAGTGAATTTGGTGTTCCATTTGAACACATTAGATGATTCGTTGAAGATTTCAGACACATTGAAATCAGTATATTCACTAAATCCTTCAATTGTAGTCTTGGTGGAACAAGATAGTAATCGAAGCACGCGAAGCTTCTTGTCAAGATTCATGGAGTCTTTGCATTATTTCGCTGCCATGTTCGATACCCTACACGATTGCCTCCCCGTAGAGAGCGCGGAGAGGTTGAGCATAGAGAGGAACCACTTAGGAAAGGAAATCAAAACCATGCTCAACTACGACAAGGACGAGGACGTCGCAAGCTGTCCAAGGTATGAGAAGATGGAGACATGGAAAGGAAGGATGGAGAATCATGGATTTTCAGGAGTTAAATTGAGTACAAAATGTGTTATGCAAGCGAAATTGTTGTTGAAAATTAGGTCACATTACCGGCCGGTTCAATTCGGCCATGGAGAGATTAATAATGGTGGGTTTAGAGTTTTTGAAAGAGATGATGGAAGAGCTCTCTCTCTTCGATGGCAAGATAGGTGTTTGCTTACCGCTTCTGCTTGGAGTTGTATATGATTTATATGTATATGTTAGTACTATTGATTTTGATACTTTGTTTTCTAACACATTCATCAATTTTGTAGCTCCGTCTACATAAAATTAATTATAAGAGACTTTCAACATTCATTTATTCTTAGTTTTTGCCATAATTTTTATTGATAGACATTAGCCTCTACCCTCGATGACAACACAGACAATGGTTGCTTTGTCATAGTTTTTGTCATCGTAAGTCACCTCATAACGGTTTCGAAACTACCCGCACATCACCATAGGAGGCCAAAACACAATACACTTAGAAACGGACCCATTAACTAATTTTTCCCTTCTATTATTATTATTATTATTTTTTGCTCTCATTATCTTCTTAATTAAGAAATAAATTCTAGAATATATACTAATGGATTATATGAAAAACAAATCTTCAATTCTCCTATAAATCAACTATGAAGTTCCATATTCTCTTTCTATATGACGAAAAAATGTGGCATTAAGGGATTGTATTCTCTTTATTTGTTTTTATTCCGTATTTCTACAAATGCTAGTTGCTATGAAAGTCATCTCATTATACAGCTTAATGATGAATCTCTCTAGGGTCAAATCGTATGTACTTGAAAGTTTCTGAGTTTGAATCCCATTAAGAGTACTATCCTTGTATTTACGTGTTGGATTTTGACTCATATCGTATGTTTAAAGGGCAAATTTATGCGGTGTGGTTCTCGATCAATGAAAAAAGAGTAAAGGATTGAGGTTGTTACCTCAATAATACAATCGTAAAGGGTAAAAAAAAACCACATCTTGATGTGATTCAAAAACGTATGGGCCGAACAAACAATATCCAGCTTATTTGGGCCTAAGTTTGGGCCGGGAATGGACATAAGTCATAACTGTGCTGGTAACTTGTTATCAGCAGGGCTGACGTGAGCCCACATTATCTAACGAGTTCCAGTCTTCGTGAAGTAACGTACTTGGAGACGCTGAATTTCACCTTCCTCCAATTCACGATCTCTCTGTGGGTGGCTTTCATATTCAGTAGAAGAACACAGATCCTCCCGCAATCCTCTCCAATCGCGTCGTTCACCAAGGTATCAATACCATGTTTGACTTTCTTTTTATTGTATTTGTTTCTCGAGAAACTTGTTGGAGATTTGAATTCAAAATAGTTGAATCTAATACTTTCTAAGTCTTTATTCCGAAATAATTTGATTCATGGGTTTTATGGTTTACCGCATTGGGTATTTCCTGAGAGGTAGGGTTCGTTAAATGTTCTGTGCCGATTGATTGGGTGACAGGTATTGATTGGATTCATGTATTTGAAACTTGGCTTTCTAGATTTTGGTGGAAGTAGAATTTAGATAATTTGAAAGAAGAAGCCTAATAATTTTATAGATAATTTTTTTAAGATCTTTTTGGAGGGTCTGGTGAACCAAAAGAGGTCTAGAAGAATCAAGTGGTGGTCTTGGTGGGGCTTGTCCTCGTGTAGGTCTCTACAGTTGAATCTAACCACTATCAGATCATAACCAGCAAAGCAAAGGCAACAATGGACGAGCTGAGATCGGCTTTGGAAGAACACATGAACCAAATGGCTGATCTAGTAGACAAATTATCCGTGGAGCTCCGCTCTGGCCTCAGACCTGCCTACGAGAACTTCATTGGTTTTTTCCATGCCATTGACTGGAAGGTATATCTGTTTTTTCTTTTAATTTTTCCTCTAGTGCAATGTGGCATCTTTGTATTGTTTTTGGTAGAAATGTTCTACTGTTAGTTGATATCCAGTTTGTAATGCTTTAGATTGCATATCTATGTATTGTTTTTGGTAGAAAACTTATACTGTTAGTTGATATTCAGTTTAGAGTGTTTTAGATTGCAAAAAAAATGAAATTAATTTTGTTTTTTGCCTGTATTTTTTATTGGAAACAATTGATTGAGGACTATTTGGAAATTTTCCTTTTCTGCCTTGCTTATGTGAAGCATTTATGTAGAATATGGGGCATCTGTCAGATCAAAGCCATATGTAACAATGGCTAAATGTGGATTAAAATGTTCTTCAGTATTTTGACTGGATTGGATTTTTTGTATTAGATATATAATTTGGTCTTGGATTTACTGCTCGCTTGCTTTACCAGGAGCCTTGGTTAATGAGCTTACTGGGTTTCCATCTGGTGTTACTGATAGTAACTATAATTTCAAGGAAGAATACCAACTTCCAGATGTTTTTATTCCTTCTGTCATGTAAGTTTCTTTCCTTAACAAAATCTCATGGTTTTTGTTACTTGATGCTTACATGATTTCATATATAATATAATGCATTTCAACTGCTTTAGGCAATGGCTTTCTTTTCATTATTAGTCTTAGTTAATACTGTAAATAAAAGGCTTTGCATGTTAACAAACTAAGAGAACTTCATGCACAGAATTAAGGTAAGAAGTGCCTGCAGCCTGCATTTGTGGAAAAGAAATAAAAGCGCAAAGTAACTGGCTTTCTCCAAAAAATAAGGTAAGAAGTGCCAGCAGGCCTGCATTTGTGAAAAAGAAACAAAAGGCACGAAGTAACTGGAATCACAACGTTTAAATTCTCCAAAAATAAGAGCAAGAAAGAAAAGGACAATCAGCAGATTTTGATCACCCATTACTGATGGGTAGGATACATAATATGCATCATAGTGACTGCTTAAGAAGTTTTGAATTCACTTCGGATTCCTTCTTGCTAGGGAGTCTCGTGTTAGAGCCTTAATTGCAGGAATTTAATATGTTGCAGTTTCTTATAATTGGGGAATATCCAATAGGGATTCGCATATAGCCTCACTCTGAGAAGGTGTAGGGGTAGAAGGACTTTTGTACATAATATTTTTCTGTGGAATGTAAAATTTTACACAGAATAGTAGACACAGTAAAAACAATTACAGCAGCAAGAAACAGGATAGTCTTCTCTAGTTGTGCTCTCTTTGTGCCGCTTAATAAAATATTCTTTTGCATTTAGAGAAAATAAAAAGAAAGGCAAGATGCGGGAAAGTAAATACTAAAAGCAGTAAAATTGAAGCCAGACTAATGGTGTCTAGGGTTGAAAAACCAGTTGAATACTCATTGATTAAGAAGAAGGCTGCTTAAAGTAAGTCCACGAGATCTACCACATTAGGGTACAGCATCACTTTAATCCCCACTGTTAATCAAGATCAATAGTAAGATACCTTTTGTGGCTACTACTTATTGTAGGAAGTGAATTGGACCACTAGAGCCTCTTTACATTTCTGGTTTTCTTTTAGGCTTTGCTAGAATGCAGGCACATATATGATATACGCACATTCATATGTTTACTTTTGATATACTTCATTCACTTTTATGAATGTCTCCTCAAAACCCTACGCGACTTCAATCGTTATAATTGGATTTGAATAATAATTGACCATCCTAATATACTCTGTTAAATCGGTGCAGTGGCTGGAGTATATCTTGCTGAGAGGCTCAATGGTATCCTGAGGGACAACTGGAGGAACTTTGCAACCCAGAATTATTTCGACCCACAAGGCGTTTTTCTCTCAGTTCTTTGGTCTGGACCTCTTCTAGTCATTGCACTGATAATTTTGGTCGGTATTTGCAATCATTTGTTCGCTGATTCTATTATCTGCTGCCCCTTGCCACCCATTTTTATCTGCTATCTTTGTTTTGCAGATAAACACCCTCTTTTCCTTATGTTACCTGATTGTTAGATGGAAGAGAGCTGATTTAAGACACCGGGCAAGGCTTTCTCGTAACAAGCAGGATTGACTCTCTAGCTATACAACTTTCTGGGGAAGATACTTTTTAGTACGAGGGGTATTTCACAATTTTGTAGCAGTTACATACTGTCATATTGAGCTGCTTCTGTGCACCTGGTTGTGCTGTGTTTACAAGTTTGTAGTGGTTTCACAATAAAACTTGTAGGTCTTCTCTCTGGATTTTACTTCTCTCCCATTATATTCTTTTGTCCGGATTCAATTTCTATGCTTCAAACTACATAACCATCTGAAAAAATTGCACCAACCACCAAGCATTGTGTTGGGGGTTGGCGGGGGTTCGAGGGCAGCGTTCCCGAAATTTTTTGAGCTATTTACTGAAAATTTGATTAATTTCTCATTTATTATAAAGCAAAATTAAAGTGAAAAAAAAATCATGAAATGCATGGTGACTCTGTACTTGTGAAAAAAATTATACTTCAAAATTAATGCAGTTGCAATATTTAGACGAATAAATTGAATAAGTAACAATCTTTCTTAGTTTCTTAGTATATTCAATGAAATACATTGAATACAGAACCCCTTTGTCAACTTCTTATTGGATGATGCATAAATGAAGACAAACAAAATTGAAAAAAAAAATTCGGTTATGGGGACAATATAATATATATATATATGGAGAAATCCTTATTTTTACATATACCTATTCTACTAGAATTCTCGGACCCAGTGGGGACATGTGCCCCCACTAAAACCAGGGTAGATCCGCCCTGACTATTCTTTACATATGTAACTTAATTTTATTTTTTGTTCTTTATCCATTGCTTTCAAATAACTCACATCATAAACTAAGAAAAGATTGAGATTAATCTATCATATGTTGACATTTTTCCTAAATTGTGACAGCCCTGATCCAAAAAATTTATTCTTGATCTTCTCCTTTGAACTCAGGTTTCTTGACTATCATAAGTCAAACCAAAGTCCTCAAATTTTTTCGAAACTTTTCATCAAGACTCCCTTTGATGTAAAATGTGTAAATCATAGATGAGCACTAGCATTATTTACACCCCTGACTTTATTAAATGCACTCCACTAACCTTGCAAAAAAACTAATTTATCAACACTCCCACTTGACCCTACCATTCTTCACTAAATTCCCCAAAAAAATTTCCCTCCCTCCCTCCTTCTCTCCTCACTTGACAGCGGCGGCGGTGGTTCAATTGAAGGAGGCTGGAGCTGGGTGAACTTGAGTTGTGGTGGAGCAGAAGTGGCTGGGGTGTACTTGAAAAAGGCACATAAAAGGAAAATATATGAGTTCTTTTCCCCATTTATAAATTATAGTGCACATATATTTTTAGTATTTGTGTGAAAATGTACTTCATTGTGGTGTGTCAATCCTGGTAAACAATGGTGCAGCTCCTAGTGTAATCTGGCATTAAACCACCCCCCATCCAGTCTAACACTCTAACCTCTGCATGAAGAAATTGCAAATAATTCGATCGAACAAACTGTACAAATGCTACTGATTTGTCAAAACAACCAATTTATCAACTTTATCCATAAATTAATGACTAAGAAAAACATTTATTGAAGTTGTAGAGTTAGCAGGTACATGAACCTACTTCAACTATCAAATGAAATATCAACTTATAGTTCGGACCTCAGAAACAAGCAGACGCAAATGCCTACCAACCATCAGCTAATATTGTTAAAACTGGACTCCTCTGCAGTTTTCTGGCGGTAATTACACGAACCTGGAATGAGAAACGAGAACGAACTATCATCGAATGGGGGTTGCGGGAACTCGTTAAACCCACCAAAATTGCATGCGTCGAAGCCCAGTGGTGAGAGATAACTAGAAGGATCATCAACTGTTGCTTTCACATCCATAGCATTCTGGATCCCATTTTCACCTGGAGCATTGTAGTTAAAGTTGAAATTTAAATTTTCAACCTTCTTTGTTGTTTCATTGCAACCCCTTTTATCGGACAACCCAGCTGATCCTTTAGATTCATCAAGAGGAAGGGCAGGAGTATGACCTTGGAACAGAGCAACATGTCCAAAGAGCTTGTCTTTTCGCGAGAATGTTGTGCCGCAGGAACAGATCCATTTGTCCTTGCCACAATGCTTCTCGTGCGTTTTCAGATCTGCAAGAACAGAGAACTTCTTGGTGTTGCATCTGCTGCACATGAAGCTTTTGTCACAATGAGTTCTCTTGTAATGGTTTTTGACACAGAGAATAGTCTTTAGAGGCAGAAACTTTTTGTGATTCTTGTTACGCTTGCAACCTGAAAAAGGGCATGAATACCTCCTAATAAGCAATGGCTCGGAGCTGGGTTCCTTGTTAGGTTTCGCAAGAGCTGCTGGGGTTTTGTACTCATCACCGTGTCCTCTCATATGCATCCGTAAATTAGCATCCCTCTTGAACCCCTTTCCACAGATTGAGCAGAAGTGTGAGTGGGGAGCAAGGATTTCTTCTTTTTCTATTTGCAAGATCTCATAGGAACCAGATGGAAGGTTCTCTCCTTCATCGACATCTTCTTCATCTTTCAGTTCAAGTTGTTCGTTACTGTTGTTTTGCTCAGTCCCATCAATTCCCCGATGATCCATATGGGTGGACTGATCAGAAACTTTACTGTGTCCACTGTTTTGTCGCTGAACAGCATCATTAAGGCCTGCCCCAGAGGATAAAATACCTAGTGAACCAAGCTGTCCGATAGGAGTGGATGGAGGAAGTGCGTGTTTGACACAAGGGACAAGACCAGCAGCAGTAGAGATCAACTGAACAATAATTGAAGTGAGATCAGCAGTGACAAGCTGCTGTTTCTGAGTAACAAGATCATCAGGTTGGCCCAGCACCTGGTCTCTCTGGCCAACTATTACTTGCACTAAATTCTGAAGCTGATGGATCTTTTGCTCTAGGAAGGAGAGATTATTTAGCATTATTTGTGGATCCCAGTCTTGCATTTTGTTGGTTTCGAGTGTCTCGCTCATCTCCCTCTCTTCCAGCTCTGAAATTTTGATTTGCTCATTGGAATTGGAAGGAGGAGAAGATTGGGTTCCAGATGGTTGGTTTAACTCCGAAAATGGTGATTCCATCCTAATACCATATTCTAACATGGAGGGATCTTCCCACTTCTGCTGATGTTGCTGCAAACTAAAATTAGTGGAAGGCTGACCCTTCTCAAATTCACTCCTAGAGGATGAAGATTTTTTCCAAGTTCCCTGACAAAATCCTTCTCTGAGATCCATTTTTAAGTCCTTTAGAATGTATCGACAGTTGATGCAAGAAAGAGCTGAAAGTAACAAAGATTAATCAATCTCTGAAATTTGACAAAAACAAAAATTGCTGCCGGCATCAGGTTTTTCACTAAGATCAAGCAGAGAGAAAGTAAGGAAAAGTTCAAGCAACCAATAAGAGGGAAAAAAAAATGAAACATAATTATAATATTTAGAAAAGAAAGAGATCATTACCTCAATTAGAAAATTGAATTGTGAACTGATATTAATTTTCTGATACGGGAATTGGAAACTTTCTTCCCTGAATCTTACATTATGATTAAGATTTTCCAACACCGAATCTCAATTTCCCTTGCGAGAAGTTGAGTCGGCTTTGGACCAAATCATTCAACTAGAAGAGACCAAGTTTGAATCACCACACTAACATGACATAAATGGCACTGAAGGGGCCACCAACATGCTTGGGAATTTCCATTCCATGAGCCTAGGGATTTATGTGGAGCTAAATGTCTTAGAAAATTCAATTTGCTCACCACAACTAAGTTTCTTCACACCCATAAAATCCGCTGAAGAAAATTTTCCTTATTTCAATCTGGAATTCCTAGGGATTTCCACCCCCGCCCAATCAGGGATTAACGTTGAGGCAAAGCAAATTGTATCCCCACCAACATAAACATTAAAAGAAAAAAGCTCAATTAGCTGACAATCAAGTTTCCTTATACCCATTAACCTACACCAACCAAGTTCCCTCACCTATGAGACCGAAAAGAAAATTTTCCTTTATTACAATCAGAAAATCCAATCTCCATACACAAAAGTATTCCTGAGATCAACCCTAAATCAACAACAAAGCTACCCCTTCTATTCAGTTGGAATTCAATCTCATCAATAACATAAAATTCCACCAAAAAAAACCCTAAATATGATTAAAGATCCCCAATACCTCTTTATTGCTAAACCTAAATATAAGATCCACAAAAACCAAACGCTCAAAAGACACTAAAAATCACATCTTCCCCCAATTCAATTAATCATAAAAATTCCTAAGAATCATTTCCAAATCACCACCAGCATAATCAGTAGCCAAATAGAAAAGCATCTGAACATTTGAACAATAACCCCCCATAAACAACGATGAATAGATTAGAAATAACAAGATAAAGCACATGCATTTGTGACCATAAACAGTAGTTTCTCAAAATCAAAAAACAAACTACTCTCACCAGTCTCAGTTTCGCTTAAGCTCCTCTTCCACACAGTCAGCTTCGCTTCTCCATGGAAACAAAAGAGACAGGAAAGCCATAGACTGCTGAGGCGCACCAATTTATCAGCAATCTTAGGAGAAGAGCTTCGCCACTGTGTTACTCACTTGCACCGTAGTCAGTATACCATGTCAATCAGAACCGTTCATCTAGTAAAAAATTCATCTGATCATGATCATGAAAAGTCAACCCCAAAGGGGGTTATCAGATTGTAATATGTCTGAAGTAGAGGGTTCACAATAAAACATTTGACTATCTAGAAAGAGACAGAGAAATATTGGAAGGGTCTGTTGAAGATGCAGGTCACTGCAGGTGTGGGTCCCAGCCAACTAAGGTTGGTTCCTTCTGTGTTCCTCGAAGATGCATCTATAAAAATTTTATTTTGACTTGGCTTTTGTGATTAACAGTTAATTCTTTTATCTACAAATAAAAATAATTATATTTTTTTTATATTATTAGACTATGCTTCTAGGAAAGCAGAGTCAGCTCAGCTGGCAGGAAAGAAAGCAAAAAAAAAAGGTGAAATACTAAAATGATGACACGTGCGGAAGATTCTTGGTGTCACCCTAAGACTCTGAGGAAAATCAAAGAAAAGGGACGAAGCAAAAGCTAAATTAAACACTTTTTATCTTTGAAAGATGTTTTTGTTGTAACTCAAGTCACCCAATTTCATATTTATTTCTACTCAATTATTTAAAGTTTAAATTTGTTTTAACTTCGTCACTCGGATAAATTTCATCAAATTCGATAAGTCAAACTATTTACATGACATGTTGACCATTATAACCTTGTCAAATCTGATGATGTGGTATAACGAATTGGTTACCAAACTAACAATACAAATGTGACATTAGTCAAAAACCAAAAAGTACCCAAATTTGCACAAACGTTCATAAACCCAAAAAAAAAACTTTCCTCTTAAAATTAAGGTGGGTTAGGGCCATCAAAGGAACCTTGATCTCCTATATGAGTGACATATAACTGGGGGCGAATCAGTCTCGATCTCACCTGACCATGATAGGAGCATGCACGGGGCTATGGTTCTTTCTCCATTTCAATAATGTCCCTCCTTCTCACACCCTCCAATACCTACCTCAAATCGACTCCGTGACCGGCCACACTACATCCAATCCCCGTCAAACCTCGATGAAACCCTCCACAGTTTCTTCTAGTTCTGCACTAACTCCTCTAGAGGAGCTAGAGTACCTAAATCAGGATCAATTGAAAATATTTTATTTTCTTCATTTCACAAGTTCACGGTTAAACCCTATATATGCTGGGCTTATTTGTTTTTTTTTTTTTCTTTTCAGGTGACATTTGCCATTCCACATCATCATTGGACCTAACGGTCAACTCGTCATATAGATAGTTTGACTGACTGGATTTGATGAAATCTGACTAAGTAACGAAGTTGAAACAAATTTAAACTTCTACTGATTGAGTTAAAACAATCTAAAATTTGATGATTGAGTTCCAACAAAGGTCATTTTTCAGTGATGAAAAGTTTAATTAACTCGTCGTACAATAGACACTTAGATTGAGGTAGCTAGGTATTCATTCGATTTTCATACCATTATTGCCTATTATGAGTAGAGAGAAGGAGAGAGAAGGCTATAAGTGATAGCTTGGTCGGAGATTCCACATAGATATATAGACATGAACCCCCTCCTTATCGTAGATGCGAGCAAGGGTGGATGCAAGATTTTATCTCAGGTTGGGCACAAGTATGCAGGATTCAACTTAATTTTTTAGATTATTGATTCATTATGCCTTCAAAAAGATGAAACAATGATAAAAATCAAAAACTTATAGAATAGTGATGAGTAATAATTAAAGTTGATTTATAAATATTTCTGAATCGCCGATTGATAATCCCGTAGTCCATTACAAGATGAAAGCTTAACCAAGAGACTATTTAGAGTGTAAGGATGAACTTACAGTGTAGACTGAGATATTTAGGTTGGGCAATTGCCCACCATTAACATAAAAAAAACTACCATTAACTTAAAATAAATTAATATAAAAGAAAAAGACAAAAAGTCAGGGTGGACAATGCCTAGCCTTAACTTCAAATTGGATGCGAGTTCGACTCTCACCGCATAGGGTAGCACAAAGACTCCTAAATCCATCCCGAGCCTTTTCTTCCACCTCTCCACTCCAATACTCATCAAATTTGCGTTTCTGCGGAATAGTTGTATCGATCAATGTTTTATTTAACCTACTCAAACACTACTTTATGACAATTTACAACATATTTATACAAGAATAACTGCATCATAATCTTTATTATAATTTATACAAAATTAAAATATTAGTTTCTTCTTCTTTTATTATTTATTTTTATATTATTTAATTTCAAGTAAAAATAAAATGATATAAGAATTATATTATAAATTATATATTACATTACTTTTACGAAAAAGTAATATTAATTATTAGTAAAAAATTAATTCAATTAAAAAAAATAAAGACTCTAATGTAAATTATCAAGATTAGAAAGTCACGAGATTAGATTAGATTTCATTCTTGACCAACTCCACCTTTTCTTTCTTTGTTTTTTTTCCCAAACCATCAATTCAATTTGCTTCTTCTTCTTTTTTTCCAAACTATCAATTAATTGGCTCACCAAAAAAAAAACTAACTCTCAATTCAATTGACTATAGACCTCTTAAGTTCTGAGTAATTGATTAGTGGGCCAGATAGTGGACTCAATTCAGAAAAAAAAAGAGAGTCCTAAAGTAGTTGCCTAGCACCTATACTACACATTTGATTTTTGACATAAGCAATGACACAAACTGGATGGTGATCTAAATAAAAAAGATAAAAAAAAGTGAATGCTGGTGATGACTGATGAGACAATATCTTTTGAAACCAGCAACAAATGAAATTGAAACAAAAAAACAAGGACCATCAACTGTGAGTGCTTGAGAAATGTTTTAAGGCATATTTTTTTCACCTTTAGAAATTTATAAATCTTAGTAGAAGAATTATAAAGCCGAAGAATAAACATCGGATACCACCGAGATGTATCCGAATAAACATGTCCCAAGATAAACTAAACAAAAACAGAAAGTAAAACAACACACATGAAATGGATCAAAATTCTTGGATTCCTCTTCATCAAGAAAGAACTATCTTTACCAGATTTAAGAGTCTCATCACTGTGCACCAAATATGTGTCGTCGTAACACACTAACAAAACTGATGTGGTGAAGAATTCATGACAGAGGGATGAGAAGAACCAGATTTCATCTCCATGGGAAACGATATGATGAAGAAACTTTGCGTATTCCTTATTGAACAGAACAAAGATTGTAGACTAGATCTACAAACCAGCAACAACCCACTAAGATGACATAATATAAAAGGTGTAAGGAGGAGGAGATGGTGGTTTCCTCCATATCATTACTGCGAGAAAAATTTTAATTGAGAGAAACTTTAGAGAGAGAAAGGAGACGGCTAGTGTTTTTTTAGACATGTTATTTTAAGGCAACTTGGATCAATGGTTCAGAAATAATTTGAATATTTTTTTTCAGATATAAATTTGCTTGTAAATATTCAAAATTTGCAATAGCATAACTTGAGTTGACTTTGTGAAATAACAATAAGAAGAAAAAGAAGGGCGGGCATCCCTTACCTGTATTATAGATTGAAGGATACCGAACACCGAAATAATGTGGACTACGTGATTTTTTATACTATAATTTTTTTTTCCTTTATAATGAGAGAATAATCATGGGTCCTCATCTCATCTAAATTCTATGCAAATGTCTTGTCTCGCTCTTTATAAATAGTCACAAAGTGTTAATGTAAAGAGTTAAACTACTTAAGTCTATGATTAAAGGATTCATTTTTAGCCATCTTCACCACCCCTAAATAAATTAATATCTTATAGTATGTTTACAAAACACCAAATAAATATGACGAGGACATAATTTACCCTTTATGTTTCTAATTGAGTCAAAAATCAAACTTGATAACCTTGTTAAGAAGTATATATGTTCGATGGATTTAGACTCATTAACGGGGTCCAACGGTTAATTAACCAATAAATAGTACTTCAAATAAGTTGTAGGTCAAAATCTCCAACTGGTTTTAAGTATTACTAATGTATTTTGTGTATATTCAAATATATGAGAATCTTGGGTACATTAAAACCGGCTCTGCATGATACTAGAAATATAAGAGGAAATATATATATATATATATATATATATATATATATATATGTATGTATGTATGTATGTATGTATGTATATCTTATAAATGAGTAGTTGTGAATGAATTCTTATGTGCATGCAATTAACTTGGAAGTCTTGATCACTCACCCGAGAGTAAAAAAAAAAGAAAAATTAAAGATGAAGGCTTTATGGTTAATAAATTGCATTATGTCGAAATTAAAGACATGAATATAAGTATGTACAATTGTATATGTACATAATATAATCAAAAGCTTGACCGAGACATGTAGAAGAAGACATAAGTTAATAATGCATGAATATGATGTCGTATTTTCATGAGACTAAAATGGATAATATGATATACAATTTATTTGATGTGCCTATTTACCAAGATGAATTCCATATAAATAAAGAAATCGTTTATTTGCGAAAAATACATTTTATATGGGCTTGAATCCCGCTATTTGGTTTACTATGAATTTTTGAAAAATACCTATGTGCAATTTACATAGATTGAAAATTGATGAATGTGTGACATGATTTGTCAAATAAATGATGAATGGGAATTGCCCATGAATTTTTGGGAAAAAAAAAATTTATATTGAGGTGATGCAAATAGTTGTATGTTACTAAATTCCTACTAAATACGATTTGATATAAATATTCATATGATTTCAAACTCCCTGTGTTGAGTTCCTTGAGTATTGTGTTCCTTGAGTATTTGGAAATGGATGAATATAAATATATTATTTGCCTGTGCACATGGCCGCCCCAACCTTAACCTGGTTGTTGTTTCTGCTACTAGTCCCGTGGTGTGACTTGGGTGGCATGGATGGAGCGATTATACTCCCACACCATGATATTAATCTATTCCCATGATCTTTTCGACGGAAAAGCATAATAGTAGTGATATGGATTTAATTGCAAGCGCACAAATCGCACAAGTAATAAAGAGGTGAGTAAATTATCGTTTCCACTAGGGATGTGTTGGCAATAGAAATCAATGTCAAACAAGTTACAACTATGCAAATTGGGGAAAGGTTTTGCGGTTTGTTTTGATTTTTAACTAAACTAATTAAAAAGAACAAAGACAAATCAAACACAAGTGTGAAATCAAGGATGGAAAGCACTAGGGTACTTAACGTCACCTCACCTATCCAATTCAATTCCCTGGGTCCCTTAATCCCTAATTCCTCTCTCTATAATGACAATCGATTTCCCAACCTATTCAATATTCTATTTCTAGATACATCAAACATATTTTCAACATAAATCCCTGTTATTCCTAACAATCGGATTAATATATCAAAAACTCATTAAGAATTATGGAAATCATTTAGCGATTACATAAACCACAAACCTATATTCCTATGGTTCATGCACCCTATGTCATCTATGGCTTGAGGCAAACCCTAGATATCTCCTTCCGGTCTCAATCTAGGCAGCAAATCAATTGAATGATGGCCAAACATTCAAAAGCATTAATCACACCCATAGACAATCAATAGAGAGAGAGAAATCAAGAAATAAGGAAACCAAGTTTATTGAATCTTCAAGGTTTGGTTACATTAAGACCCTAGTAAGAAATCTAGCCACTCATGGAAGCAAAATACATCATTAAACAAAGGAAATCAACCATAGAAACTAGGATACAAAAGGAGAGAGAAAACCCCCTTGTACACCCTCTTCTTCTCCAAGCTCCAATGGTGGCCTCCAAGCTCTCCAATGGTGGTAGAATGAAAATCCAGCTCCCAGAACTCCCCCAAAACCCTATTTTATGCCCTTTTATACTTCCCCAAACTCTTATGTCGTTTTCAAAACAAGTTGGGGTCGTTTTGGCTTAAAAACAAGTGAATTCGGAACTTTTTCGCGAAACTGTGCATACTGTGAATAGTACCTCCGATCGATCGGACACTGTTCCGATTGATCGGAAATACAATCTGCCTCCATGAGTTTTTAGTGTTTTGGCAGGTCCGATCGATCGGGAATGGCTCTGATCGATCGGAAATCAGTTCTGGAGTCCAAATCTTCATTTTACACTCTTTTCCTCCCTTTTTTTGCCTTGGCACCTACAATATGCAAATATAGTTTTCTTAGGCAATATCAACTCTTAATCAACTCAAAATGGGATGAACTTATGTGTAAAGGATGTGCAAATGTATGTATATATTTGGCACATCAAGTAGATACCCCACATACTAACCAGATTGACGAATCTTGAAAAAACCATAGAGTGGGGATTTTAAAATCCAATAATTGGATTTATGGATGGAAATGTCTGACATGGATTGTTTTGTTATTGAAGTTGGAATCCTATAAGAATGTATTTATTTCCTTCAAGGGATTTTGATACCAAATTTATTGTGAAAATTGGTTTTGTGGATTTTCTCTACATCCTGAATGAATACTAATATTTGAAAAGAGATTATTTGTGTTTGTTTATGATCGGTTACGTTTAGCTTGGCTAACCCTCCTACATGTCTTCCATACATGTAGATCAACGAGAGAGCTAAGCGAGGAAAATCAAGCATTATAAGGTTTGAGGTTGCGTAATAGATCTAGACATATGCAAATGTATCAAGACCTTAGAAAGTGTATTAGACTATATTTTAGTTATGGAAGTTTAGTTAATCGTGTTATGATAATTTAGGTTTACGGTATGCTATTTGTACAAGTCCGGGTAACTAAGAATGTGCTAATAGTTACCGTGCCGTGTAATTATCCCTAATGAAGAATTTGGGTGTTACACTTTCAAATATTGTCAAGTATATTTTCAGTTCAATTGTCTATTTACTTTGCATTACACTCATTCAATGAAATACTTGTTAAACTTTCGGTTCAGGTAATGCAATTCAAGTCTCATTGATTGATGTGTTTACTCTTTCATGTCAATGACAAACATTCACAAACCATACACATAGTATGATTACTGAATAAGAGAATGATTTTGGTGCAGCCACATCAGCTTTTAGGAAAACTCTATGATTGCCATGTGGATTAATGGAAAAGATTAATTTTTATTTATTCAAGTTATACACAAACACACAAATATCATGTATTAATTATTGATTTAATTAGAACAAATTAAATCATGCATAACTATTACAGAATGATTCCAATTGAACGATTGCTTTCCTATTTCAATTTATCAATTGATTTGTGTCATTAAAGTATCATGCATAACCATTAGAGAATGATTCCAATTTAATAATTTCTTTCCTATTTCAATTTATCAATTGATTTGTGTCATTAAAGTTGATTTTGTTTTCCTTTCACACTTAATTGCTAAACGGCTACCATATAATTTAATCCATTAGTTGGGTCATTATTCCGTACACAACCTCACTTATTTCATTAATGTTGATTTTATTTTCCTTTCACACTTAATTGTTATACGGTTACCATATAATTAAATTCATTAATTGGGTCATTATTCCATACACATTCTCACTCATGTCTTCCATGTTTTCATAAAATACGTTTATCAAAACATAAAATACGTTTTATTTGATGTCTTCCATGTTTTCGGCTATTTGATTCATGTCTTCCATGTTTGATAGACCAACCCCATTTGTAATTATTAATTCTCAAAAGTAGGGGTTGGGGGGCAACCGGTACATCTTGTACAGGTTAATAGTCCTGTGCATCATCTGGACCGTCGGATTTTAAAAACTAAATCCAATGGTTCACATCAAATCCCTCTATTTTTTTATCCCTAATTATTAAACTTGACTTTTCATCTCCCTTCTTCCCACCTTTTTCCCCTGATTCTTCTACTTTTTCCCGGCTACGCCTTCGTCTTTGCCAACGAAGCAATTGTAGGACGACCGAACTTATCTCCGATGACAGTTTTCAGGCGATGACCCATCATTTGTTTTAGCTGACGAAAGTAAATCTGTTACTGTGGTTAGTTTTCAATCAAAGAACCTCTCTTCCTTTGTTTTATTTGCTAATGCCCATAGTTGCTTTATGCTGCCACTCGCATATTACTTTATTCATGTTCATTCTTGTGTCAAATTTTATGATAGTTTATTGTGGTATTTGTTAGAATGTATTTCTCATAATAAGGAATGTATATATTTCTTCATGTTCATTCTTGCAGGTATTTTTTTAAGCATGGATAGCTCCATTGGCAATATTGATGATGGTCCTCAAATGATGAGTGAGGAGCAAGATTGGATACCTAGGATTGGTATGGAGTTTGACACATTAGATTGTGCATTTCAGTTTTGGAAAGTCTACTAAAAAAAGATTGGTTTTGGTGTTAGAAAAGAGTACAATAACAAGAATCGAAAAACTAAAGTTGTTACTTGTCAATTGTTTGTGTGTTGCAAGGAGGGTCAAAAGAGAGGAAAGAAAGATGAAGATGATATGATTCGTCATCGTTCGTCTTCAAGAACCAATTGCAAAGCAAGGTTTAAAGTTTTTTTAGACAAGGAGAGAGAGAAATATATAGTGAAGGAGTTTGTAGAGGAACATAATCATGAGTTACAACTTCCGACTACTACTCATATGCTTAGGTCACATAGAGAGCTCACCACGGCACATGCACTGACAATTGAATTGGCTTCTGATTCAGGACTTACTCCTAAAGTGACACAAGAATTAATGAGCAGGGAAGCTGGTGATAGGCTAAGCTTGGGTTTGTTATTGAAGATTAGAAATCATAATTAAGATCTAGGAGGAAAAGAGATATGGGTCATGAGGAGCTTGGCAGTATTTTCACATATTTTGAGAAGCAAAACATAAGTGATCCTAAATTTTACTATGCTCTACAACTTGACAGTGTTGACCAAATATATTTTGGGCTGATGCAAAAATGGTCGATGATTACATTGTTTTCGGTGATGTGGTAACTTTTGATACCACTTTTGGTACTAATGAAGAGAAGAGACCCTTAGGTGTGTTCTGGATATAATCATCATAGATGAATAGTGATTTTTGGGGCTGCACTTTTGTATGATGAGCTGCTGAAACTTTCAAAGTGGCTTTTAACACTTTTGTAAATGCACATGTTGGTAAGGAGCCTCGTTCAATCTTTACTGATCAAGATGCTGCTATGGCAAATGCCTTAGAGAGTGAATGGCCAAAAGTGTCTCATGGATTGTGTACTTGGCTTATTAGATAAAATTCATTGAAACATCTTGGTTGTTAAATGAGGAATATGTCTCCTTTTATGACAGATTTCAATAAGTGCATGTACGAATATGAAGATATGGAGGAATTTGAGAATAAATGGAAGAAAATGCTTCAAGACAACAATTTAATGGAGAATAGTTGGTTGGCTCGCATATATGAAAAAAAAGAGAAATGGGCCAAGGCTTATATGAAAAATTCATTCACATTGGGCATTCGAAGCACACAAATATCTGAAAGTTTAAATAGTGATTTGAAAGATTATTTGAAAAGCACTTTGAGTATTGATGATTTTTTCAAACATTTCGATAGGGTGGTGGAGCAAAAGCAAAATAAAGAACTGGAGGCTGAGTTTAAAATGAGAGAAAATGTACCTTCATTAGGTTTTTCCAAGTCTCCAATACTAAAACAAGTACCGAAAATAGGGATGGCAACGGAGCGGGGCGGGGGCGGATCATGGTCGCCCCGCCCCCGCCCCGCACCTCCCGGTGGCGCCCTGCGCACCGCACCTCGGGTGGACTTTTATGCCCCGTCCCCGCCCCGCAATTTTCAGCCCAAGCAATTTTCATGTTACACATGCCAACTAATTAAATTATTATCTTTACATACCACCTATTATATTTTTAACACCATTAAATAATTTTAGTTTTACTTAATGGTATTGATTTTAAAGTTTATATTATACACATCTATAGTTTTAAATTGTTTAATTTTATACTTTATTTTATAAAATATTAGGGTCTTAAAGATTTTATCAACATTAATGAGTAGAGGGTCATATTATGGCTTTAGGGTTTAGTGCTTAGGTTTAGGGTTCAAAGCCTTTAGGGTTTAGAGTCTTTAGGGTTTTGGGGTTTAGGGTTTAGAGATTTAGGGTATTTAAGGATTTGGGGTTTAGGGTTTAGAACCTTTAGGGTTTTGGAGATTAGGATTTGGGAGTATAGGGTCATATTTAACTTAAGATTTAGGGTCCTATATTTTTATCAATATCAATTCAATTGACTTAGGGTTTAGGGATTATTTATATTGGATTAATTATATGGTTTAGGGTTTAGCGCTCAGCTTTAGGGGTTAGGGTTTATGAATTATTTAGTACTTAGGTTTAATGGTTTAGGGTTCATGGATTATTTAGTGCTTAGGGTTTAAGGATTATTTATATTGGATTAAAACTAAGCATTCAAATCTCTCTTTTGACATTATTAGTTTATTACTATATTAGAATCAATGTGTTCAAATCAAATCAATTTAAGTTAGGGTTTAGGAATCTTAAATTATTTTTTATCAACATCTCTTCAATTGAATTAGGAGTAGACTATATTTAATTTAAGATTTAGGGTTTTATGTTTTTATCAATATTTATTCAATAATCAATCTAATTAAGAGTATAAGAGTATTGTAAATATTATGTATAGGGTTTTAATGTTTAAGTGCTTAAATCTTATTAAAGAAGTTTAGGGGTTACTTTGATTTTAATAATAATATCAAATTAATAAATGTTTAGATAAACAAATATTTATCTATATTATA
This sequence comes from Tripterygium wilfordii, assembly GCF_013401445.1. Lineage (NCBI taxonomy): Eukaryota > Viridiplantae > Streptophyta > Magnoliopsida > Celastrales > Celastraceae > Tripterygium > Tripterygium wilfordii. The sequence goes on along the minus strand of NC_052235.1, from coordinate 9,150,928 downwards.
AAAGAAATCTTATATATATATACATACATACATACATATATATACATATATATTATGTACATAAACATTTATCGCGGGGCGGGGTGCTAGGCGGATTGCTGGGCGGGTGTGCGAGGCGGGTCGGGTCGGAGCGGGAGGCATATCCGCCCCCGCCCCGCCCCCGCGCGGGTTGAAAATTTTTGCCCCCATCCCCGCCCCGCACAAGTCTCGGATAGGAGAAAATCCGTGCGGATCGGGGCGGGTCGGGCACAAATTGCCATCCCTAATCGAAAAGGTACACTCTTAGATTTTTTCATCTATTTAAAGGGGAGTATGGTTGTGTTGATTCACTTATAGTGAAGGATGACATACAAGACACACACATATATATTGTTTCTCCACATTGGAACAATGAGAAAGAATATAAGGTGTTTTGTGACACTAACAATGATGTGATGACTTGTAGTTGCAAGAAGTTTGAAAGTGAAGGGATGCTGTGTTGTCATATATTGAGAGTGTTTAGCTGACTTAATGTAATGAAAATTTCGGAGAAATACATTTGCAATAAACTTACAAGGGTTGTAAAGAGTCGGATTGTGTTAGATGAAAAGAAATCGAATGAAGAAGAAGATGCTAAAGATTGGATTAGAAGAGTTTAATCACAACTCCTTCGGTTGACATATCAAGCTTCAATGAACAAAGATTCACGTATATTCATGGAATCAATGATAAATGATTGTAGTAAAAAACTGAAAGATTTCACAATGGGTGATGAAGTTGAAATTGGCAAAGTGCTTGAAAATAAAGTTAACAATCAAATGGAAAATATCAAAGGATTAAAGAAGAATGAAGGTCGAAAGGGAAAGAGAAGAATGAAACCACTACATGAGACAAGTACAAAAAAAGTTAAAAAAGCTTCTAATTATAGGGTCCGTTTGGTAGACAATTTTGATAGTAGTATATATGGTAGCATATATTGTGGTAGTAGATATGCTGGACAATAATAGTAGCACATATGCTGTCTAAATGGTTGGTAGTGTTTGGTTCTACTTCTGTTGGTAACATATATACTGGGTAATATTATGTGACAAATTACATATAGAGGTATTATGTATTTTAGTTGTAAGAAATGCAAATATAAATAACAATTAATAAAAGAGGATAGATTGGGGATAAAAGTCAAAATGGTCTCAAAATTGTCCCTCCCATCACCATTTTCATTTTACAATAATATTGTCTCAATATTGTCTAGAAATTCGTGTTAGAAAATTGCTGTTTGTTTGACAACTATCATATATGCTACTAACTGCAATATATGCTAGCAAATATGGCTTGCCAAACGGGGCCATAATATGGTAATTTAAACTTATATATGCTTCTACTTTACTTGATTACTTTTGTTGTTGGTTGATGTTTTGAACTTTTTACTTCTTTGAACTTGTAGGAGGACTGTTCGAGCCCACATATAGGACACAATGTCCATTTGCAAGAATCAACTTTTGATCTTAATTTGATGCCAAGTCAAGAGCTGTGAGAATAGTTGTTTCATTTTGTGTGAGGATAATTTTTTATTACTGTGTCATTTTATTAGTGATTGTTACTGGCTCTTCCCTTTTTAATTTATGCTTGGATTTTCAACCTAGTTTGCAGATAATACTAAGTCATGAGGGGGATGTCAGTATTGGAGATTACAAGAATCAAAGAACATGGCAAATAATAAGTCATGAGATGTGAGAAGTGCTTTTGTGATGGAAGAATTTGAATCACTTTTTTTTGTCCAGCCCTAGTATGGAGTGCTTTTGTGATAGAGCTGGGAACTCCAATTTATATTTTCAGTGAATTAAACATTTTTCATGTTGAACATGGCAATTCTACTGCTATCAAATAGTAATGTTACACTTTAACACACTTTTTTTGATTTGAACATGGCATATCTGGTTGGTGCCGTGCCCATGTAGTTAGCAAATTTCTTGCATTTGCTGCTCAAGCCCCTTTTTTTTGATAAATATGATTTTATTTTATTGATGTGAAGGACAAAGAAACAACAAAAACCAAAACCACATCATGAGCCAAAAGTCTAAAGAGAGATTGTTGACTTGAGTAGCCACAAAAGAGAACTCAAACAACTCTAAGATATTCTCAAAGGGGAGCCACAAACATAGAAACCTGGACCACTGAAAATATCAGAAGGGAGTGTTTTTGTTTTGCTGGTTGCTCAAGCCCTTTTGGTCGTGGTATTGGATATTTTGTTGAGACTTGACACACAATAAGATGGGTTTTTACACAGAGAACACCTTTATACACAAATCATTTACCAATAGAGATATAGTTGTTAACTAAGTACACAACAATCATCAAAAGGCCACATTATCATAGAACAAAACAATCACCAAACTAGTAACTGTTGTTCACTGGGTGTCTAGAAAACTCAGGTTCTAGTGATGACAAAGGGTTCTGTTTATATCACAGCCAAGCCTAGCATCTTCAAGAAGGCCAAGCCTAGCATCTTCAATAAGTACTTTCATAACAGGTTCAATACCATGAAGAGTTTGCTAATGAAGCCTCAAAGCCAAACATAACCCTTTTAGACATATTATCGAACAATTAGAGTGCAGCTCCAATTCAACATATTCGGTAGTAGTAGAACTGATTTGGAAAATCCCTTACAAAAAGACTAAGGAAAATCCCTTACAAAAAGATTGATTTGGTAGTAGTAGCACTCAATAGCTCTAACAGAACATCATACTCATGGTAACTTGGTGTCTCGAAATTGATTCTAATTATATCCAATAAATACAAAAAGATTGACTTGCCGTTGTCGGAGAAAGATGGGTCACCGCCTGAAATTACGTCGTCGGAAAAGAGTAGAAGAATCGGGGAAAAGGTGGGAAGAAGGGAGATGAAAACTGAAAAGTGAGGCTTCATAATTAGGGATAGAAAAAAATAGAAGCATTTGATGTGAACCGTTGGATTTACTTTTTAAAATCCAACGGTTCAAATGTTGTGCAGGACTATTAACCGGTATATGTTGTACCGCTTCCCCCCTCAGCCCCAAAAGTAGTGCAGCTAGGAAGAAATGCAAGAGAATGTCTCCCATTAAATTCTCAGAGGTTGGTTATTTCTATTTGTTTCAATTTATGATGTTTAATACAAAATATTTGTTAATTGTGATGATTGTTTAACCTATATAAATTAGCAAATCTTTGTGTTTTTTTCAACTTTCAAAACACTTGAACTTATTCTTTCTCATACAACATATCATTATAACTGATACACAGAAAAAAAAATTGATGGTTCAACGATGAATTGGGAGGTGATTGCCCGCATTAGCTGGCTATGAGATTCTAAGAATGTCCGAAATAACAATGACCTCTTGAGTGTGGATATGCTTCTTTTGGATGCAGAGGTGATGTTAGACTATTCTATTTTTTAGCTATTTGGTTCGCATGTTTCTTATTGTTTATATGGTTTAAATCAATTAACTTTGTAGTACGTGTATTTTTAATTAATATTATGTAATTAACATTGATATAATTAATATTTTTTTCATATCACATAACCCAGCTCATTTGCTCCACTTGTGTCAATAAGAAGTTCCAGTAGGTATTGTTTCACTTTATGGAATTAGTTTCCCATAAACGGTTTATTAAATGATTGCTCCTGGTTTTCTTTACCGTGATGGGTCTAAATTGAGCTTTTTATGTTGTTAATAGTCTCTATCTTTTCACTTCGTGTATCTTGCTCGCCGATGACTTGAAGGGTAGCTTGTATCTCGCATGTTAGACTATTCTATTTTTTCGTTAAATTCATACCATATCTTTTGAAGCCAATGTATTGCTATTGTTTATTTTAGTAAATTTAAAACACTTACTGGATGTATTGCCTAACATATTGTTGTTTGTGTCTTTTTTTGATGCATTAATTTTCAACTTCGGCTATGCGGGGAACACAAATCCATAAAAAAATTCTTAAGTATCAGGTCGAAATGTTTCGCAATAAAATCAAAGAGGGATATATCTACGTGATTAAAAATTTCAAGGTCGTTGGTAGTGATAATGCATACAAGCTTGTATCGGGAGACGCATCAATAAACTTTTTGCCCATTTCTTCCTTCAAAGAGCTATCAGGATATGATAGTGCTCCCATTGAGCACTACAAGTTTCATTTTCAAAATCAAGATGAGATAATCAAACGGTTAAACAACCACACATGTTTGACAGGTTTTCAATTTCCTTACACTATTATCTATGTCATTCGTCTTTGTTTCGCTATTGGCTATACTATCTATCACATACATTAATATAGATGTTATTGGGTTGCTCACTGTAATGGGTAAAATTGACAAAATAACCGTGAATGAGTCTTTGGTTTAAAAGTTAGACTTGGAGATAGAGATTGAACGGTAATACATTATCCGTTTGATTTTGATTTTTGTTAATTTAATTGGATTAATGTTTTTTCCCTCATTAATTTTCTATTGGATTTACCCAAGCTTATTTTGTTTTTCATTTTCTATAGAATGGTGACACTCTTAGCATTATTTACAATTTTGTTTTTTAATTAATTTCCTTTTTTATTGGTTTCTTTATTTTTTTAACTGTATGTTTATGTTCTTGGTGCTTGCTTTTTTCACATAATACTTTCTTTTTCATTGACATATTTGCCAACTATTCTCACATAGCTCTCTTTGCTGTTACACACTCATCTTCTGTCAGTGCCAACTAACCAAACCTCAATTTATTTCTTTTATCAAGCATTATGCACCTAAGCTCCATCACACTCCACGAACACCATCTCCAAAAAACATAGGGCCCCACTAAATCTCCCTTCCACACCATTGAAACTGAATTCTGAAGCACAATATAGGTCCATACCCAAGATGTCCTTTGCTCTGATTGGTCTAAGTGGGTTAGTGGATGGATTTATGGTATTCAGTTGCAGAGAATGACTGCTCATAACCCATCTTCCACATTAATTAATACCTGTAGAAATCTTTTTCATTTTGTTTTACCTTGACTAACAAAGTTACTCATGCTGGGTTTCCTGGCATCTTTAGTGTGAAATGTGAATATCTTTGCATCCCATGTCTTTTGATGTCTTAACCCAAACTTCTATAGATATGGATGAAGTTGTGCTGAGTTTTCTAATTTCTTCTCTGTCAATATGTTTCAATTCTCTTTTTGAAAACATTTGTAAATATACTCTACAATTAACATATATTACTTGCATGTTAAAACTCTCAGTCAGTTCAAGTTCAAAACTACATTATGGGCTTAAAAGGCTAGGGAATTTGAAGCATCGATGACCGATAATGACAAAGGCCCTTTTATTATCATCACTTCCACAATTGTTAAAAGACTCTATGGAACATTTTATGAACACCAACATTGTTTCGTTGCTTATGCACAAATTAAATCAAACATATTAACCTTGTGGTCCTATTTGTAGGGGATATTTCTATTTCATCAATGGTAGCAACCAAAACATTTGTCAACTTGGATTATCCAGCAACAAAACGCTTGCTAGATACGTAATGTTCTTTTGTCAATTTGTTAATTCATTCGATATTTTGTGAAAAGTAGCATCTTGAAACTATATAATGTTTTTTTTTTTTGTTTGCTTCACAGTGCTAGGAACCTTCATTGCTGTCACAAAGCTTCCATGGTATTGGCTAAGAATTGAACATAGTCTTGGTTAAGAACACATTTTATAGTCAATTGAGTTGTTTATAATGAGAAGGATTTGTGATGTTGCAGGTTCAAACCAAGTATCCGACATGAAAATAGAGTTCTAAATCACAGTTTTAACAGCGTGATGTCCCAACTCTGTTGAAATAGTGTAAAATAAACTTTTACTCAATATTAAATTTAACATTTGCCTTATTGGTAATTTCGTTAACCAATTCTAGGAGCTTTTTATGTGATGGCTTGAGCTTTGACGTTATTTGTCAGTTGGTGTTAATAAAATACTATTACCCTTTTTATAGCATGTTACTTTTTAAAAAGTACTTATATGGTCTTTATATTGATTTATGTGAGATTGTAAAGTTTTAAGTTTTAACACAAATAATAGTAAAGTTTTTAACACGGACCGCGCAAAGCGCAGGTGTATACCTAGTTGGTTATATTTTGCATCACCAGTGATTTCGTATCCGGTCAAAATCTTGGCTAATTGATCGAAGTGGGTAGCTCCAGTAGACCCATAGATCATGGAACAAATAGGGTGGGTAGGCCCAACCACCACACTACACGTATAGACGCGAACCCCCCTCGTTACCGTACGTGCGACTCTCACCGCATACGGCTCGCACAAAGACTCCTAAATCCATCCCGAGCCTTTTCTTCCACCTCTCCTCTCCAATACTCGATCAAACTTGCGTTCCCCAGGCGCTATTAAATGGGGTTCCTTCGCCCATCGTATGTATCGGCTTGGCTTCGTCCAGAACCAAGGAGGCATTCTGTCGGGCGCGTGCGTGTAGGAAGGCCGACCACTACATAAGCTAAAAGACTACGACTACAAGCCAAGCCGGAAGCGACTCGCTTCTATTCTCGTTGGGATTTTATATAGATGGGGAATGTATAACAATCGTATAATTTTCTGTTAGAAGTTAGATTTCGTATACATTTTCGTTTATATTTTCATTACGGTTGAAGTATCACACACTTAGCAAGCTCAAAACTGATAACTTATCATCTCATTCCACGTGTAAGGGTAAAAAATTGTTAGCAAAGTACACAACCACCCTAAATCAAAAAAACTCCACTGCAACAATATTTCCCTAACCCTAGAGGGAGCTGATTGAAAACTAATGAAACATGACTGCTGAATGCGTAATGATTCCAAAACAGGGGTAACGAAATGACATAATTAAAACCCCCACAAACCACAAAAACAAACAAAAACCAAATGCCCAACAACCAGACACACTCACCGGTAAGGTGGTTGAGGGATCCGCCTCCTTTCGATGATTTCGAGAAACCCAAATTCTCAATAAGCATCCCCACCTCTCCTCCTTCTCTTCCGACTGATACAAACGCATTCTAATTACTCCAATTGCATTCCCTCTTCAATCACATCAACAATGGCTCATCTTCTCCACACCACATTCCTCCCTTCCACCTCCTCCCTCCGTCGCACCTCTTCTTCGGCGTCGCCGATCCACATTTCCGCTAGACGGAGAGCTTCAATCGAGGCGAAGATCAGAGAGATCACTATGCCGGTCTTGAGCTCTACCATGACGGAGGGCGAAATTGTGTCCTGGATTAAATACGAGGGCGACAAGGTCACAAAGGGCGAAGGTGTAGTTGTAGTCAAGTCTGATAAGGCCGACATGGACGTCGAGACCTTCCACGACGGCTTCCTTGCGGCTATCATGGTTCAGGACGGCGGTTTTGCTCCAGTCGGTTCGGTAATCGGTCTACTTGCGGAGACCGAGGACGAGATTGCCGAGGCTCGGTCCAGGGCCTCCATATCATCATCGTCTGCGGCGGCTGCAACAGCTCCTCCTACTACTACTGCTCCGTCCCAGCAACCTGAGATAATTGCGGAGCCTGTAGGTCCTGCAGTTGTGGCTACCAGGGAGACAGTGGTTGCGTCGTCTGTACACCCGGCCTCTGAGGGGGGAAACAGAATTGTGGCGTCCCCTTATGCGAAGACATTGGCTAAAGAACTGAAGGTGGAGCTAGCGGGAGTGGTGGGGAGTGGTCCATTGGGGAGGATTGTAGCAAAAGATGTTGAGGCAGCGGCTGCAGCTGCTACAGTTTCTGCTGTGCCACCTCTGGCAGCTGCAGTGTCGCCGAAGTCTGCAACCGCAGCGCCAGGGATCCAATTGGGGTCGGTGGTGCCCTTTACAACAATGCAGTCTGCTGTTAGTAGGAATATGTTGGAGAGTTTGGCGGTGCCCACTTTCAGAGTTGGGTACACTATCACCACGGATGCGCTAGATGCGCTTTACAAGAAGGTAACCTTCAATTGATTGGAAGAAATACTGAATTGCGGTGCTATTTTCATGAATAAGGAAGTGTAAAATGATTGCTCATTCCCCCTGTATTTTGTACCCTTCCTTTTGATTTCGAAAGCTCTTGTCCAGTTGTCCTTTATTCAGGAAGGAGACAGTTATAATGCTCAAACAGTGGTAGCAGTAGCAATCAAGCAGTTTTTGGCTTTCCAGAAAATAAAAACCTTTTTGATTGCATGCTTGATTCTGGCCATTCTTTGCCACTGGATCTTCGCTATTTGATACTAGTTGAGTTTGACTCTTGATTTGGAGGATGTTGATGAATAGGAGTCTTTTATATCCATTGAGATGTGTGTGTGTGTGTGTGTGTGTGTGTGTGTGTATGTATTTATCTTTTGTCTTTATCACATGTATTTGGTGGTTCATTGAAACTTTGAGAAGAAAGCTTAGGTTGTCAATACTTCTGGGTCATAGTCCATGAGATGATGATTTCTTTTATATGATCTACAGTTTAAATAAAACTATTGTTGTCTTGGTTTATCTGCTTAGATTAAATCGAAGGGAGTCACCATGACAGCATTGCTTGCCAAGGCCACTGCCCTTGCGCTTGTTAAACATCCTGTTGTTAATTCTAGCTGTAGAGATGGTAAGAGCTTTACGTACAACAGTAGCATCAACATTGCTGTTGCTGTGGCTATGGACGGTGGGTTGATTACACCTGTGCTTCAGGATGCTGATAAGGTTTTATTATTTACTTTTTTCTATTTGTAGCTTTTGTGTGATGTAAATTGCTACCAGATCATGATTTTTTTTTCCTGTTGTCTTTCAGGTAGACATCTACTCTCTGTCAAGAAAGTGGAAAGAGTTAGTTGATAAAGCTCGGGCCAAGCAGTTGCAACCTCAGGAATACACTACAGGTATTCTTATGGTTTTATTACATGGACGTACTTAAATAAACAATGCAAGACAGATAGACACACACATATATTTTGAAAACTTGATGCTAATGTTGTTTCATACTTTCATTATTGCATCATGTGTGTGGACTTTCCCTGACAGAGTTAATTGCAGTAAATGGTTTCATTCAAAAAAAAGCGTAAGTAGTTAAGATTAGCTTGAGGTTGCTGACATGCTAAGGCTGGGGCTTACAATTTGATGTTGGTAAGGTTGGGAGGGGGAAAAGATTATCAGAAATTTTTGTTTAAATGAATATTAAGAAATAATAATTTCTCTGCAACTTATAGGTAAAGGTTTCTGAAAATAATTATTTTGTGACCAATTCAAGATAATAAAGAACAAAATGGCTCTTCTTGAGCCTTAAAACTTGATGATTCTAATACTTCGTTTGTTTCATGGAAATTAATTTCACGAACAAATGAACAATAAAATTTTGTTTTCCTATGACTGTTTGGGAGAAAATCAATAAGTCAACAGAAAATTATAAAAAAAAGTCAACAAAAAAGCTAGATGAGGGGAAAACAACAGCCGCTCTTTAAGCGGCTGTTGTTTTCCCAGAGTCTGCTGCAACGTCAATTCTCTATTATTTACAGAAATTTTTAACAATACATTCATCTAAATATCTTTTGGACCATCTTTTAACGAATAAATAAAAAAACTACTGTAATCAATCTATTATTCACAGAATTTGTCGCCTTTTTATTTTATTGTTATCTTGATATATCATATCAATGATAGACATTGTTGTCTACATAGTTTATGATATATCAAGATATTGATTATAAATCGAAAAGTATTGATTTTGTTTAGGCTTTGAAATTTTGAAGTTATGTTCTTCGTATAAATTTATACATAAATACACACACAAACTAATTTTAATAATGTAGCTCACTAATTCATCCTTTGATGTAAACATAGATCGAGTGACAATTTTCGATCATGTGGCCCATGGGTTTACCATGGAGTCCGATGGATGGGCTGAGTTTCGATGAATTCCCTCATCACAAAAATAAAAATAAAAATGTTCGAGCGTTTCAAAAATGTTATGTGACAAAAATAATGTCGTACATCAAATTCATGTTTTTCACCAAACAAACAACGAAAAAATATAGCAAATTTTTTGTACGAACTCTAGAAATTAATTGTTTTTCCATGAAAAATATTTTTCATGAGAGATTAGTATCCCTTCAAACAAAGAAGCATAACTGTAAATTAAGAACGATAAGAGGGTTCAAAGTTTAAAACTTATTTGTGCTATTCATATTGTAAAGAATTTATCTTTCCATTAAAATGCTGATATTTATGGCAGTATCATTATCATATTGTGATCATCATCGTCGCCATGACACAATCAAAGCCTTTATTTGCCATACCACAATCAAAGCCTTACATATGAGTTACATGAATGAGACTAATATTTGGTGAAGATTAGAAGAGAAACGTTGATAACATTTAATGAAGATCTTGTTTTAAATGAGTCCACCATGGCATTATTGTGCAGCCTGTGGGCTGGTGAGATAATGGTCTTAGATTGAATGAGAACACTTGCCTTTTCATGCTAAAATGTCTTTAGTTTTAAACAATAAATTTAACAGTGGAGCTATGGTAGTAAATTCTCCTGATTAGTGTTAGAGTATGTTCAGTTGACCTATTGTAATTGGTAGATGATTAGTGGTAGACATTTGAGTTCAACGACTGATGTTGGTCATTAATGTTCATTTCCTGGGACTGGCAATTGTTGTTAAATTGTGGTCACCAATTGTTGCACAGACCAGCAATCAGCAACAGTTACTGATGGAGGTCAAGGTGACCCATTCTTTTAGTAGTTGCTGTCAACCAGCAGTTTTTAGAGTTGGTGTTTTCTGCTGCAACTTGCAACGGAGCGGTGGCTATCAATTTTTCAGTGATACAACTATATCCCCCGCCTTCTGTCTTATTTAGTTGAGATTCTATTCATGCCATGTTTTCGGGTGCTTCCCATTAGCCCATATGTTCGGTATTCAATTGGGTCACGTCTATTCTTGAGCCTGCTTTGCATTTGATTTTTTTGATTAAGCTTGCTTGCGCGCTTTGCAGGTACTTTCACTCTTTCAAACCTTGGGATGTTTGGTGTGGATCGGTTTGATGCCATTCTGCCACCTGGAACTGTAAGTTTTATTTTTAATAAATAGAACTCGAAGGACGTACATACTAGATTCTCTGAAAGAAAGTGTCATTTCTTGGGGATAAACATTGTTTGATATCATTGGTTGTTGTTTGTACTTTGTACAGGGAGCCATCATGGCTGTGGGAGCTTCCCAGCCTTCTGTAGTTGCCACCAAGGATGGTCGGATTGGGATGAAGAACCAGATGCAGGTAGAAAAATGGCATTTATTGATGTTCCTTAAATGAAAAGTTCCGTACCATAAGTTTCTTGGACTCGGTATGCAAATGGTTTCACCAGGAATGTACAATGTCTACAGGTAAATGTCACAGCAGATCATCGAGTAATCTACGGTGCTGATCTGGCTTCATTCTTGCAAACACTGGCAAAGATTATTGAAGACCCGAAGGATCTTACTTTTTAGTCTGATTTCCATGTTGCCGAATTGCTCCCTTCTGGAGTTGGAGTTGCCAGTGTTAGTTTATATTTCTCCTTGTGCACACTTTCCTGATCAACTTCTGCATCACAATCGATTAGTAAGTTCCAAGAGCGAGGAGCAGAATTCTGAATACAAATGCTTTTTCTTGGATTCCTTTTTCTTTGGTTACTTCTCAAGTTTCCATGCATTCTGACTCTTCCCTGCTGTGCTGTTAACTTAAATTTTGGCCGTCTGTTACCGGCTTATCAAACCATTTTTCTTCATTAGCTATGAGAGCGTAATTGTTACATTTTGATGTTTTGGGTGTAGCTTTGAATTGAGTACCTTGTTTATTTTGATTGAGAAATAGCCATTCTGTTTCACAATGACGAGCATTTCACATTACTGGGTTTAATACAGTCTTCATATCTTCCCTACATTGTCAGTGTTTAATGCTTACTTTAAGCTTTAAACACTGCGTGCTAGGCTAGGCTGCTAGCAATTATTGGCATTGGCAGAGAGCTTAATGTGACCCTAAAACTATCAGGTTAAAGAGATGTAAATGCTGCCAAGGAAAGAAGAGAGACTATCTTTTCTCTTGCTGGAGAGTGATAAATTTAGCAATTTGCATTATTCATGGTTCTCCAGGTTCAAGTGCCAGAAGTGGAAAGGGAAAGAAAAAACTACTATAATTGCAGCAATCAATACTAGTGATATGTTATGTACATAATCTTTTTTGTAGTAAGAAAACTTCCCAAAACAAGTATTATATCTTCTACGGCAGGCGAATGAACTTATGTCTCCTAGGAATGGCTTTCTTATGCATTGAGGAGCATTCTCAGTACAGTTTTCATCTTTGGCCTCGCCTCCGGTGAGGGATTGACACAGTTACAGGCAATCCTGAGGACTGCAAGCATCTGACTTCTGATGGCATATGAAACTCTGCTTACTCTGAAATCAATGATTCGATCCCACTTGTCTTTCTGCATCGAGACCGAGTCCCTCAAGACCCATTTTGCCAATTCAGTTCCCTCGCTGACTGCAGGTTTTCCGGTCAGCAATTCTAGCAGAATAACACCGAAGCTATAGACATTCCCAGCCATCGTGACCCTCATTGTGTAAGCATATTCTGTCATTACAATACACGAAGATGAATTCAGACAAGTGCAATAATGCCAAAATACAAAATACTACGATGGGGTTATGAATATCTAGTTATGTACCTGGAGGAATGTAGCCAACAGAACCAGCAACTGTTGAGAGGCTGCCGGTGCTCTTCGAGGGATCAATGATCTTGCAGAGCTCAATGTCTCCAATTTGGGGCTCCATGACTGACTTGAGCATGATGTTTTTGCTGGAAAGGTCTAGGAGAAGAATGGGGCCAGATGAGTATTCATGCAGGAAAGCAAGACCTTGAGCTACTCCAACAGCGATACTGTAACGGCTCGTCCAGTCCAAAGCATTCCCCATGCTACCATGAAGAATGTCAAAGAGAGTACCCTTCTGAGCATATTCATAGAACAGGTATACACCATCTTCAGTCAATACATAGGCCAACGGAATCATCACATTTGACATGCTCAGCTTCCCCAACACTTCGAGCTCTTGCCTAAACCTATCATGGCTGCCCAATTGAAATATCTTGTCTGACCAGTTAATCTTCTTGACGGTGTAGCGTGTTCCCGAGGGCATGATGGCTTTGTAGTATGTGGCAAACCTCGTTTTCAGCTTGACGTTTAATGGATCAGCAACTGCTTCCATGGCTTTGGCAAAGTCGATGTTCGACCGGTGAATTCCATTTGCTGTCAACAGCTTGCCTTGGATGACCTGAGGTAGGGAAAGTTCTTCCCCTGTATGTACTTGCTCGTCGTCAACCTTGTAATAGCGTCGCAAGATTGATAGGACAATGAATGTGACAATCACAACAACAACAACACCAGCTGCAAATGCTGCAATAATTGGTACAACGACTGTATTTTTTTTTTTGGCTGATGTTGCTGGAGGGGATGCTGTGTTGTTAATAAGATCAGGGTTGCCACTTATGTTGAGAGCAACATGCTGTTGAAATTTGGGAACAACTCCAGAGAGCTTGTTGTTGGAAAGTGTCAACTGTGTCAGGGAGATCAATTGAGTTAGAACTGTTGGAATCTCACCTGTGAATCTGTTATTTGAAAGATCCAAAACTTCTAATGCTGTCAATGCTGAAAGCGTATCCGGAATGGATCCATTAAAGAGGTTACTGCTGAGGTTCAAAGCAATCTGCAGCGTCCGAGGCATCGTCGGAATCCTCCCACTTAACTGATTACTTCCTAGTTGTAGCTCCATCAGAGAATCCATGTTGACAATAGTGTCAGGTATTGAACCATTTAGATGGTTGGCTTGAAGATTTAGGCTGTTGAGAGCTCTCAATTGTGACACTGAAGAAGGTATTGAACCGGTGAGCGAATTCCAGCTGATATTCAGAATCAACAAACTCAGCAACTGGGTAATTTGAGTTGGGATTTCTCCAGTCAGATTGTTCTGTTCAAGTTTCATAACTTGAAGATTACTTAAATTACCCAGTTGTGCTGGCAAAGCACCTGTGAGGTTATTCTTGGCCAAGTTCAACAGCAACAATCTTCTGCAAAACCCCAACTGAGGTGGTATTGAACCGGTGAAGCTATTATTGTCCAGTTCTAAATACGTCAAATTCTGAAGCATCGTAAATGCTGATCCCTCAAATCGTCCAGTTAAAGCATTGCTTCCCAGTCTCAACCTGAACAAGCGTTGTGAGATATTTGCAGGTATTGATCCTTCTAACATGTTGTAAGACAAATCCACAACCTCCAAATTTGTTTGTGACAAAAGATCAGATGGAAGGGACCCATTTAACCTATTGTAACTGAGATCCAAATTCTTCAGATATCTTGTCAATCCAGCAGGAACTGAACCACCAAAACCGTTTTGATTTGCTGCAAAACGCGAAAGGTTCTGTATGTTTGAAAGGGTGGTTGGGATTTCCCCACTAAAATTGTTGGAAGAGAGAATCAACAACTCCAACTTGGAGAGCTCTCCAATTTCCACAGGAAGGGACCCTGAAAGCTGATTCATGGTAAAATCAATCCGGCTCAAGTTTTTATAATTTGCGATTTCTTTTGTGATGGTACCCTGGAAAGAATTCATGTTAAGCACAAGATGCTCCAGAGAGTGCATGGATTTTCCAATAGGTATTGCACCACTGAAATTATTGAAGCTAAGATTCAACCTTTTCAGACCAGATAGTCCATCCAACTGAGATTCTATACTTCCACCTAATTTATTATATGACAAGTCCAACACTTCCAACCCCAGAAAGCCAGGGAACGCAGGCAAAGAATGACTCAAACTGTTCTTACAAATATTCAACACCTTCAACCCATCAATCCCACCACAAATTGTGAAAATCTCATCAGAAATTGAGCTTAAATGGTTATTAGAGACATCAAGAGACTCCAGAGAATCAAGCTGACAAGCAACAGAAAGAAAATCAGGAGTTGAGAGACCAAACCCAGATAGAGAAAGTTGAGTTATGGAGGAGTTGGTGGGGTCGCATCCTACACCCTTCCATGAACATGGGTCAGGCTGCTTGGTTACATTCCATATGCTGCTGTTGCTGCTGTTGGCTAGTGACTCAGAAAGATTGATCATGGTAGTTCTCTGGTTTGGAGCCAATTGAGAAGACACAAAGGGGCATACCAAGAAGAAGAAAAACAAAAACAGAGCGTTTGTGCTCATTTTTGTGTGATAAATTGGTATAGCCTTCCTTCATAGCAGCCCATATAATGTTATATATTTGTTTCAGGTTCAAGGGGAAGAGAAGAAATGGCAGAGTTGACTGACTGTAAAGACTTTGACTGATTTCAGTTGGTGGAAAAAAAAGAAAGGTTCTCAACTTTTGTTGGTTTTTTCTTTGACGTATTTTTCATGGAAGAAGAAGTGAACAACCACCATTAAAGGCATAAACCACCCAAAGTCATTGGGCTGGGGCCCAGCTTGACCGGAGACTATGGCCTTGGTGGAAAAACGCGCTTCACGGCATGTTTGTCAATTCAACAATGAGTTAAATGACTCAATTGCCCTCCAAATGCTTTTTATTTTTGTTTATATATTAATGATTTCGTGAGAATTTGAGGGGGCAATAAAGTCTGTGTAAGCTTATACGGTAAAATATTTGATTTAAGACTATTTTCAAACAATAGGAGAACTCTTAACTCACGTTTTCTTGGATTGCTTTGAGTCCCAATTGTGGCCTTTCACATGGTTTTTTTAAAGAAAAGAAAGGTCAGAAGACTTAATTGTATTAGTCGAAAAATTAATATAGTGCCACATCATGTAGTGATTTTCCTTACCCAATGAGTAGACAAAATTCAACAAAACAAAACCCAACTAAACTCTCCCGATACAAATGAATAGTGGAGGTACTACACCATGGTATACACCCAACGTTGGAAATAAAACAAACAAAAAAACACAAAGCTTTAGTCTTCACACTAAGATATGATTAAACAATAAGCTTAGAATTTCAGATCCATATTTATTAGATTGAGTCAACATCCAAAACAAATTTGGCAATTTAAGTCAGCCTCCTCATAGATTTGGTTTGAACGTAGAGACAGATCTGGATATAGATCAAAAGGGTGATTTAACATCATCTTCATCATCATCAACTTTTCCGTCTGATATTGTCAATCGACAAATCCATAGAAAGAACACTCATAGAACTCAATTTATTCGGCAAGGATCCTAATGCTGCCCCAAAAGAAAGAGAGAAAAGAGATCTAAAAAGGGAGAAGCAAGAAAGGCGAGAGAATTACTTTATAAAATGTATTTTCTCTCCTTTGTTAGAGTTTTTCTCTCTCAACGTTGAGGATTTAGAAGCCTCTTCAACACAAAGGAGGATTGAGTTTACTAGGTAAACTTCATCATGAGCGTAATATCACTGTGGAGGTAATTTCAAACACTACGAAGAAGATTTGAAAGTTGCAGAAGCATCCAAACTTTAAAGAAGTGGATGACAATTTGTTCGTTATTGTGTTTGATAATGAAAGAGACAAACATAAGATCTTGGAGGGTCGTCCATGGCAATTTGACCGACATCTAGTAGTTTTACAAGAGTTGCAAAGTACAATGCCTTTGAAAGATAACCCGTTCGACGCAGATTCGTTCTTGGCGTAAGTTCACAATCTCTCGTTGGCGGCTATGATAGAAAGGATTGGTCGAATGATAGGCAACTCTATTGGCAAATGCATTGAGGTTGATACACAGAAAGATGATTTGGGGTGGGGTCGTTTCCTGCGCATCCATATACTGATTTCACTATACAAACCACCTCCAAGGGGGGAAAAGAATTGATCTCCCTGATAAGTCCATTAAAGATGGATTTTCGTATGAGTATCTTCCAAAATTTTGTTTCAAATGTGGTTGTGTCCTATATGATAAGGGTGGATGTTCGATCTTTTCATCAGGGCGAATGCATGATATAGATGCAAATAATGAGTATGGGAGTTGGATGAAAGCACCAATGTTTCAATGGCGACAGAGTGGAAAGAATGTTGATGAACATCGTAGCACAAATTCTAAATCCAGTGACTAGAGGAGCTCGGAGGGAGAAGATAAGAAAAGTAATGGTTCTTTTGGAAGTAAATCACAAGTCCCGATAAAAGAGGTAATTGAATTAGAGGAGTTATCCACAAATAATTATGGTAAATCAGTTAATGTGATTCGCCAATTATTAAGGAAACTACTGCTATTAATCATGAAGCTTTAATTTTAGAATCTCTAATTGATCAAAATCAAAAGTCCACGGATGAGCTGGCCAGCACAAAACGTTTTGAAAGATATGTATGATATGGAGGAGGCTCGTGTTGGACCCATTAGAGAATTACCTTACGCATACACGTTTGTTTTTGTCATGGAAAATAAAGGACAAAAAAGTACATGGAAAAGATGGGCTCATTCTGGGGGAGAATTGCAAATGACCATGGAGATGGAAGAAGATGGGGGAAGGGTCGAAGAAGAAAGACAAAAGAAAAATGGGGGAAGAGGGTTGTATGATTAAGAAGCAAAAAATTGATTTGGCAAAGGCTGGAACACAGTCCCGTCATAATCAATGAGTCTCCTAGCATGGAATTGTAAAGGGCTTGGGAACCAACCTACAATTCGCAAATTTGGCTGCTTGGTGAAGTTAAAGTAATCCAATATTTGTTTCTTAATTGAAACAAAGTTACACTCTTCTAAGATTGATTTTATTCGAAATAAGCTTAACTTTAAGCATGGTTTGACTGTTGATGTTAAGGGGGCAAAAGATAGTTTGATGTTTTTGTGGAAGGAGGAAGTGGATCTTTGTGTGGAGCCTTATTGTGAACGGTATATATATGTTTTGTTTAATGACAAACACGGTACTCCACAGTGGAAATTGACTTTTTTTATGGTCATCCTGAAACTTCATAGAGATAAAAGCATGGGAGTTGTTGCGTTAGCTATCTAAGTTGCCACCGAATCCTTGGCTTTATGCTGGAGATTTTAATGCCATCTCAAACTTTTCCAAAAAATTCGGTGGGAGTGATTGTAGTACATCAATGATTGAAGATTTTAATAGTGCTTTAATAGATTGTAATCTTCAAGATCTTGGGTTTAGAGGAAATATGTTCGCTTGGAGTAATAAGAGAAAAAATTTGGAGTCATTTATCAAGGAGCGTTTGGATCGCGCGGTGACAAATCCAGAGTGGGTGGAGAAATGGAATAGATATTATGTTGAATAATAACTACAGTTTCATCTTATCACAGTTGCATGTATGTGTGTTGGGATGGCAAGTTGTTGGATAAGGGAAAAACACCAAGATGGTTTTTCGATATAAACCAACCTTGGGAAGTACCAATAATTGTCGGAATTTTATTACGTAGAGATATGTCCAGAATGATGAGAGAAGGGATATACAACATGCTCTACAACACTTGAATAGGAAATTAAAATAATGTGGGCCTCAGTTGTAAAAGTGGGCAATTAATGACCGACAAAGACAAATGAGTTCAGCTATAATGCTAAAGAAGAAACTTGATAAGCTGGTGGACATGGAGTATCATGGTAATCAGGAAGAAATATCTCTAGTTTGTCATCAGATAAGCTGCATTTATGAAGAGGAAGAGAATGTGTTAAAGAATCAAATCAAGCAACATTGGTTGAAAACTGGTGATCAGAATTCTCCTTTTTTTCACAATAGCATGAACAACGTCAGCATTCAAAGTGTATTGATCAAATTCTAGATGAGGATGATTGTATGAGATAGTCGGATAATGCTATCAGTGGTGCTTTTTCATCAATATTTCTCTTGACTTTTCATAGCTAACTCACCCTAACATGATTTCTCTTTTATGAATTCATTATCATGGGTGGTTGATTCAGACATGAATGAACATTGGTGTCAAAGTGTTTCGAAGAAGGAAGTATGGAGTGCAATGCAAAATATAAGCTCTCAGAAAGCACCTGACTCAGATGGATTGTCAGCTGAATTTTTTAATTCTCCTTGGGACACTATGGGTGACTGTGTATTTGAGGCTGTAACCGATTTTCTGGAGACTGGGAGAATGGACTTAGAAATTAATAGTACCCTAATTGCTTTAGTACCTAAAAAGAAAGAAGTAGTTAGGGTAACAGAATATCCATCCATAAGTTTGTGTAATGTATCCTACAAAATTATTTCGAAAGTATTGGCCTCTCGACCAGGGATTGTTCTACCAAAAATTATGTAGGGGAACCGGTCAACTTTTATTAGTGGTAGGTTGATAATTGATTGTTGCGTATGAGGCGTTGCACGCTATGAGTCTTTTAGCATGTAGTAGAACAAATTATATGGTTGTGAAACTTGATATGAGCAAAGCTTACGACAGGGTGGAATGAAATTTTTTGAAGGAAGTTATGTTGCACATGGGATTCTATGAAAGATGGATTTAGTGGATTGTGTAATGTATTAGTTCGGTCACTTATCAAGTTCTTGTCAGTGGCTCTCATTCAGACATTATTTTCTCTACGAGAGGTATCCAGCAAGGTGACCCCTTTCACCTCTCCTTTTTTATCTTGTGTACAAAAACTCTTAGTAGCAACCTACAATTGGCCCATGATGCAAACCGGTTCAGGGAAATCCCCTTTGGTAGAGGACAATTAAGAGTTTCACATCTACTTTTTTCCAAATCTCCTATGAGTTGTCTTAGTCATAAGACTTCACAATTCCAAGAGTCATACCTCGATACTCACATTTTGTATGTAAACGAGAAACAATGTTTTGCTTCTTAATTCTTCTTAATTCTTTGTGTAACTAAATTTTAACCCACATAGGTAAAATAACATGATGTGGAATGACAATTTGTGCCCAACCTGTCCCACCCTAACCAGCGTGGATTTTTCCCGATCCGAGACTTGTGTGGGGCGGAGATGGGACAAAGAATCTCAACCTGCATGTGGGGCGGGGATGGGTCTGCCTCCTAACTCGAACTCGTCCTACTATACATGCATATATATATATATATATATAGAAAATAATTATATATGTAAGTATATACACACCCCACATGCGTAAGATAGTTTTTATTTTAGATCTTATTCTAATAGTAATGGTTATTTTAATACAACATATCAAATTATTATGTTTCTTCTAACAAAAAAGATTAAGTAACGTAGTTGGTATAAGCACTAATCATCTATGCAAGAGGACTTGAGTTCTATTCTTGATAAAAACATTTTAAAAAAATTCATAGGCATACTAATGGGGCAAGGCATATATAAAAGCAAGAGATTTTCGTGCGGGGCGGGGACCCGTAAGTTAAAACAGAACAGGGACGGGGGTTAAATGTTGCCCGACATGTGGGGTGGGGCAGAGTTGGGGCACACCCATGTAGGTGCGAGGCAGGGCAGCCATGATTCGCCCCCGCTCCGCCCCGTTGCCATGCCTAATTTGTATACACTTCAATATTATGATGATCAACATTCTTTGGAAACAAAATTTTTGAATCACAACATCCATGTTTGCACTGCAATTTGTTTATTCCTTTTACGTCATCAAACTCATCCCAAACCGCGGATCTCCTTCTCTTTCTTTTCTTATCAATTTCTAGACTTTCATCGTGTTCTTTATCTCCTCCTCCTTCAACTCCCTTATCATCTTCATTTTCCTCTTCCTCTTCCTCATGCTCTTGTTGTTGCTCTTGCTCTTGTGCCACATCCTTAGTCATAACCACGGGCTGAACTTCTGAGGTAATTGCACCATCAACTTCCATCCTAAAATGTCAATGTATGCATTTAAATATTAAGCACAACGCAACTTATGGGTGATCAAACATTGTATATAGTAAGATAGAGTTTGTCAAGTAAAAATTTTCTCATATCCAGTTAACAATCAAGGCAACTCAATGACACAAAACAAACTCAATCTTAGTAAAATAACCCAAAAAGATGCAAACCAATGATATCATTTCTTACAACTCAAAAAACATTCCATATAACAATAAACACATCAATGGTTCAACGCGAACGACAATCCCAGATAACATGCAAGAACCACTCAAACAGTGAACAATAAAAATCCAAACTAGTTCAAAAACACATAAAACAAGCTGAAAATAACTAAAATGAATAACTTTCTTAGTTGTTAATGTTGTTGAACCAATAATCCAAACACATTAGCATAGTTTACTGATTTGTATCAACAAAGAAAAATCCATACCAAGATAAAGTATCTCCTGAAGAATAAGTAATGTTTCTCAAGAATTCAATGCTCAAGTCTACCGATTTGTTGTATAAAAGACTCAATAGATATTGAAGTAAGCTTTTGTTTGATGTTATACTTCTACAAAAGACTCAATAGACTCTCGATCTCTCTGATATAATTTCTTTGTATAGGAGCAATTAACAAGGTCAGAGCCCATTGTAAGGGTAAAGAGATTAGGGATTTTGGGAATTGGGGCCTTCTTAAATGGGCTTAAGCAATGGGCAATCCATTTGGACTTTTGAATTAAATTGATCATATTAGTTTTGGGCTGATATATTAGATACAAATATAAATATAAATATAAATATATGTATATATATAAGCCTTAGGGCTTATGAGTCAGACTTCTCTAAGCTCGGGCTCAACCCTAAATCCCAAACGAGCTTAACATTAGGCCTGAGCTCGACCCTTTTATCTAGCAAACTGATCTCGGGCCGAGCCTAAATAGGGTCGTCCACAGGTGGCAATGGCACCGTCCATTTTCATCCCTACTATTCGCTATGGTCTTATGGTGAAAAAGAGGTAAACCATAAACCTATTGTAAAGGAAATTTAATTTAAATTGAGGGACCTAGATATGCTAATTTTACCTAAATTCTCTAAATTAGAAGATTCTTCAAGACTGTCCGTTTCAGGCTTTCTGCTTTCAAGGGTTTTAGAGTTTTCTGCGTCACTAAACAGAACTTCGCCGGCTCTCGTATCCGGTCAATTCCTCCTGCTCAAATTTGGTATGTCGTGTGTTTTTACGATGTTTTAATTTTGTGTTTGTGCAATGTATTTTGTTAACAATTTATTGATTTCTTTCTAATCTACATGTGCAGTGCAGGCATTAATGGGAGTCATTGGTATCTGTAATCCTTCTTCTTCGTTTTTGATCAAATCTAATAACAATCTTCACCAATCTTTGGTATCATTTGAAGGAAGAACGGTCATTTCCATGGCCTCTACCGTGCCTGTAGAACATGTTAATCATGATGAGCCCAAGTTAAAAGGAGACTCATTTATTCGATCCCATTTGAGAAAATTGTCTCCTTATCAGCCAATTTTGCCTTTTGAGGTGATTCATAAACCCCATTTGAGTTTCTGTTGGTTTTTTTTAATGATAGTTTGTTTTTCGTTTTATTGGTTGTGCATATTTTCTCTCTGATGGGTTTTGTCATTGACTGACTTGCTTTATGTTCGTTTTTCAATTGTTTGGCTAGCCTCTTCCATTTTATTTTTGACATGTACAAGTTTTAGTTCTAGTGAAGGGGATATGTTTTCTGGTTCTACTTTTATTTTCCAGTTTCTATTGTCGATTAGATTACCCATAGAGGTTTATGATGAACTTGTCTTGAGAATTGTTCTCCTGATCAAGTTTTCTCTTCCTGTGTGGTGATTATTTGATCAACTAGTTTGGTCAATCTGTTGACTTTTTATAATTTTTTCTTGATGGTGAATGATTCATTTCCAGCTTATAGTTACAATTTATGTCTGTTAGATTTCCAATATCAGTCTTCTATATTGGTCTGTAGAGTTCACTGATAATTTTACCATGGGAAGTTTACGTTCCTTAATGCTGATTCTGTTGCCTGTCTCTATGTTGTCCTTGATCTGTTTTTCTTAATTTTCTTCCAATACTCACTCAAAAAGGGGTAATGGAGATGCCATTAATGTAATATAAATATAAGTTGTGTAAACTCTGGATTAATGGTTTGGTTTACAGTCAGATGAATGTGGTTCTCTACTAGAGGTTTTGATATCTATTTGTATGAATATGTTCCTGACAATAGGTTCTGTCGGCACAACTTGGAAGGAAGCCTGAAGATATTGTCAAAATAGATGCTAATGAAAACCCATATGGTCCACCTCCAGAGGCAAGTCAAAGAAACCATTATATGTCTTTATTTCTATATAGTCAAGTTTCCATGGAATTTTAACTGCATTCTTAATTTGTTATTAAATTTTTTACGCAAAATACTAGTCTGTTGTGATATCAGGCCTCAATATTCTTTCTGCCTTTGTAGGTAAGTGAAGCTCTGGGGAAATTGAAGTTTCCCTACATATATCCTGATCCTGAAACCCGTCAGTTACGTGCTGCGCTTGCCAAAGATTCAGGCCTTGAAGCTGATTATATTCTTGTGGGATGTGGTGCTGATGAGCTCATTGATCTTATTATGCGGTTAGAAGTCGATATTTTTGTATCTACATAGTACTGATTGCTGCTGTATTGTCCACTACAATATTAGTGATTTGATTTCTTTTATCGTTTAAAATTCTATTTCATGTACCCCTACAGATGTGTGCTTGATCCTGGTGATAAGATTGTGGACTGCCCTCCAACTTTTTCGATGTATGAGTTTGATGCTGCAGTTAATGGTGCTCTTGTCATTAAAGGTAAGGATAAAGCTTCTTTAGGTTTTATGTTTTAATAATGATTTCCCTTGAAGTTTTCCTACTTCATATCTTGTCTTTTTGAATAGATATTCTGAAGTTTATTACCATTGTTAAATTTTCTGTTTTGGTGCTTCATCTTTATTCGTTATGTGCTGCAGTTCCAAGGAACCCCGACTTTAGCTTGAATGTGGGTGCTATTATTGATGCTGTAGAGCAAGAGAAACCCAAATGCATATTTTTGACATGTCCAAACAACCCAGATGGGAGGTAATCCTTAACTTCTCATGAATTTTTCATCTTATTATTTCAAATAATAAAATCTTGGTCTCTGATCCCATATTCTATTTAAGAATC
This sequence comes from Tripterygium wilfordii, assembly GCF_013401445.1. NCBI lineage: Eukaryota > Viridiplantae > Streptophyta > Magnoliopsida > Celastrales > Celastraceae > Tripterygium > Tripterygium wilfordii. Next base: position 9,126,966 of record NC_052235.1, on the reverse strand, counting down.
ATTGTCCTTCATCATCTCTGTTTTCAACTAAACAAACCTGGAAACATACAACTGATTTTGGCTTTGATAGTATCTTCTATACCAGTTGACTCCATTTTCATATAATGGAAGATCATCATACTTATTGTATTTCAGCATAATCAATGATGAAGAACTCTTGAAAATCCTTGCCTTGCCCATATTGGTTGTCCTGGATGAAGCATACATTGAGTTTTCTGGAGTTGAAAGTAGGATGAAATGGGTTAAGAAGCATGAGAACCTAATTGTTCTTCGGACTTTCAGCAAGAGAGCTGGTATTTCTTTAATTTTTCACTCACTCCAAATTACTCTAAATTACATAATTTTTTGAGCTTAAACCTCATATCTCTGAGGTCTTTCATTTCCACTATTTTTTTCCAATATGTTTTATTTCCTGTTTCGTATGTTGCATTCCACACAATTTATGTGCTGCCATGAATTGGTAGCACAATAATTTGATGGCATACGTCTTTGCACATTTCCTGTCCTGGAAAGAGGATTTTTAAGCCAGGTTCCAGGAACTCCTCCTAGGCATTAATTTCATCATTCACTGAGCATAATGAATGCTCTTATATGGTAAAAAAATTTTCCTGTTGTAATGTAACAATAATCTTTAAAAGCCTAGATGGTGCTTGATGTTATAAACTATTGACATTGCAGTTTTTAAAGAAGGGTTTTGGGGATAGTTACTTGTTTTAGTAGACAAAGATTAATTGCAAGATGCGCAATGTTGTCAGTAACCCTTTAGTTGTTTCATGTTGGGTCTCTCTCCCTCCCTCTCTCTGAAGCAATGGTTCATGAAGTGTGTCTTAAAATTGTGAAAATCTCAGTTCCAAAGGTTTTAGCTCTCAGTTTTTACGGTGTGTGTAGTATCAATAGGAAGTGCAATGGTAATGTTCATAATTTTAGACTGAGTAGCACAACACCATTTTGCTTCTTGATCCATTTTTGTCATCTTTCGTGAGCAATTAATTGCACAAATGAATTGCAAGATGCGCAGTGTTGTCAGTAACCTATAGTTGTTTCATGGTGGGTCTCTATCTCTCTCTCTCTTTTGAGTGGTGGTTCATGAAGTATGTCTAAAAATTGTGAAAATCTCAATTCCAAAGGTTTTAGGTCTCAGTTTTTATGGTGTGTGTAGTATCAATAGGAAGTCCTATGGTAATGCTCATAATTTTAGATTGAGTAGCACAACACCATTTTGTTTCTCGATTCATTTTTGGCATCTTTCGGGGGTGATTATTTGCATAAAGTTAGTGCTTAACACAGAACGTGATGAAGAGAGCTCAGAATATTGCTATTTGTTTATGGTTTATATTTTATAACTTCAATCCCTCTCTTCCACAACCTTTTTTTGTTCCTTTTGTCATTGGTTCCAGGGTTGGGGGATGCTCTCTTTCATGTGCTGCTAACATTCTTTGTTGTGAATGGACATTAATGCAGGTCTAGCCGGACTACGTGTGGGATATGGAGCATTTCCTTTGAGCATTATTGAGTTTCTTTGGAGAGCAAAACAACCATATAATGTCTCTGTTGCTGCTGAAGTTGCTGCATGTGCCGCATTGAGAAATCCCACTTATCTAGAGGTTATGCTCATGCTGTTATAGGTCTCATACCCTTTATTTTGATGGTTAAAGATTTTTATATGAAAGCATAAACTGCTATCCAGTGTCCTCAAACATAATATCTAATACTAGTGACCATCTAGCAGAAGGTGAAAGATGCTCTGTTACAAGAACGGAATAGGCTCTATAAGCTTCTAGAGGAAGTGCCATTTCTCAGCCCGTACCCAAGCCATTCTAATTTCATTCTTTGTAAAGTTGAATCTGGGATGGATGCTAAGAAGCTTAAGGTATGCACCTTTTTCTTGTTATAACACCAATTTAGTCATTACTCATGTTTCTGTTTATTTGGGATTTGGTTTATCTGCATGAGTTGTGGGAGAAAGGACCAAAAATCGTTGGTTCTACCCTTGGATGTTTTCCTCTCTCTCTCTCTCTCTCCCCCCCTCCCTCTCTTCTGAACATTTCCAAACATCAATGAAGCATTAAACCTATCTGCATACCCATTGTATAAGCCCAAAGTTTCTATTGAAAAAGAAAACCCAAAGTTGAAACTTCTCGTCTTGCTTTTTATGTAGCCTATAAATTTGAAGCATAACAGCTCATGAGGAATAACTATAAGTTCTTCCATATGAGCATTGGTTCATTCCATCTGTCATCTTGACTATTTCCCCCCTCCCCCCTAATTTCAGTCGGTTCATTCCGTCTGTCATCTTATATAACTTTTCCCCCTAATTTCAGTCGGTCGAAAACCAGCGATTCCTCTTCATGATAGATGACTTAAAAATTAACTGGAAACATAGAACTGATCAATATGGTTATGTACATTGCAGGAAGACCTTGCGAAAATGGGCGTGATAGTCCGTCATTACAATAGCAAGGAGCTGAAGGGTTACATTCGGGTATCCGTTGGGAAACCTGAACACACAGAAGCATTGATGAAGTGTCTCAAATGTATTGCTTGATTGTGGGATCTTTTCTGGAACAGACATAAAAATTGCTATTGAAATTTGAACTCAATGCACAACTTGCAAAGTGTTTTATCATTTTGTATCTGTTGATCAGACATTTTTATGTGCTGATAGTTAATTAATTGGAATTGATGTGCCGTTGATAATCACTACGCATAACAAGCTTATTTATCTTCATCTAGCATGGACGGCTGAGAAGGCGGTTTTGATTTTCCAAGCTCGATGCCAATATTATGCTTAATTTTCCTCAAATACACAACAGCAGCAGCATATCATTCATTGGAAACGATGGAGCCTTTAGAGCAACTCTTGGTGGCAACAACTGCAGTACCAGTCGAATTGTATCACAACTAATACCCAAATCAAGGGAAAGCCATGCTTCTGCTTGACAGAGAAACCTGCCTAGCTCATTTTTCTCAAAAACTTCATTAAATGTTCACCTACAAAACTTGCTCATATCAATTAGTATTACAACCAAACATACATCCTTAAGAGTCTAAGGTGATGTCAATATCATCAAGAGGTGGGCTTTTTACTCTTTTTCTTTGCAGTTTTGGCGATGGCATCACATACTTCTCTTTTCCTTTTATTGTTATTGGTGGTGTTATTATTAGTGGTTGCAGTGTTAGTTTTGTTGTTGTTGTTGTTGTTACCACCCTTGCCTGTATCGCTCTTTTCCTGAGCTTCGAGGGCATCCTTCACAAAGACCTTCAACCTCCGAAGTGTGGATTCACTCTGCATGAAGAGTCGTCAATGAATAACTCTCCTCTTATAAAACTGATTATAAAAATTTCTGAAAAAATAATATAAATAAAAAAATGTAATCTTTTAACAATTCAATCACAACCTGAGCATCAATGTCAAGGTCCACCTCTTCAGCTGTTGCTTGAAAGCCAGGGTTGCCCTGTGCAACGATCTCCAATGCTCTTCTTATATCTTCAGGAGGCAATCTAGTAAGAGCTGCCCCCAGCTTTCTTTTATCTTCAGTTGACATTTTTCTGCAACGGCATTTCTCAAGTTAGCTTTACCTGCCTCAGAACATCTTACCAATAAATCAAATTGCATATCTTTCAGAGTTGTGCATGCATACAATTATCACCGACTAGAAATATGTAAATATTGAATTAAGTTTCTTCCTTTTCGTCCTTTCCTTCTCCTTTTTTTTGCCCATTAGCTACAATCAATAATGAGTATAACCATTCTTTTTTTTTTCAAAAGCTAACAAAAGGCCATTCTTATTCCCAAATCGTAAAACACAGCTTCCAGTGCATTCCAGGTTAATGCCTTAATCCAAAATGCAGCAATTTTTGAATTAAACATCCTAGTGCCCATAAGGAAAAAGAGGGGAAATATGTAAAATATTGAAGAAAGTTCTTTTCGTCCCTTCCTTCCCTCCCTTTTTTTTTGGCCCATTAGCCACAATCAATAATGATCATTCTTGTTTTTTCAAAAGCAAAAAAAGGCTATTCTTATTCCCAAAATGCAAAACACAGCTTCCAGTGCGTTCCCAGTTAAAGCCTTAATCGGTTAATCCAAAATGCAGCATGTTTGAATTAAACATCCTAGTGCCCAAAAGGAAAGAGGAAAAAAAAAGAGACCAATTTACACAAAGCTTCACCAAATGGAGAACTATAAAAGATAGATGTACTGATGTGCCACCCTCCATGTCATTGAAAAATGTACACACACACTAACAAGCAGGTTATAATGTAACAAACTTAATGTGAAGTAAAAGTTATCCAGACAACAAGTTCCTGAACAAACCTGCACTTTTGAACAATTGTTTCTCTAAGTTCTCCTAGATGCATATCGAGCTCGTAAAGCTGAAAAATATTAGAATATTACATTCAAGGGTCACCAATCCAGCTCATCATAGAAAATAAAAGGTTACTCCTAATTTATTAACAAAAAAGGCTTGTACTTTAACTATAAGAAAAAATAGTGCTCGGACAGCAATAAAATATCTCAGTGAGCATACAAGTTTCAAGGTGCACAAAAATAAAAATAAAAATAAAAATAAAAATAAACAAAAAGAAAGGCTTTACTACATTTTTTTGTCCCTATATAGATCAAGTATAAGCATACCTCATCGCTTAAATCTCCAACCATCTTAGCATGAGCAGCCTCCTCAGTGAGTTGCATATCCAATTGAGCCTCTGCTTCCTCATCTTCCCGTCTTTTCTCCTACAGGTTGTTGGTTTGGAAATTGCAAAGTAAGATCATTTGACAACTGAATTTAGTAGAGGAGCCAGGCTACAGAACCATAGTATAATCATTGACCAGAATTACTAAATAGCTTGTTACCTCTTCTGTTACTTTTGGCAAAAGAATCAGCCACTTCTCCTCAAACTTTCCAAGCAAGGTTTTGGTCATTACATGAACATCACTTTTTGCATCATTGTATTTCATTGCATTTTTGAAAACCAATCTGACATCAGCACACATCTCCCGGACATTCTTATATCCAGTACCATCTCTAGCCTCCATTAGATTTTTTATTGTACTGAAGTCCATGGGCTTGTCAATAACCTAGTACAAATTAAATATCGGAAATGAAGGGCAATACATGGTGACTAGCTATGATCAGCAAAACTCCAGTTACCGCCTCAAGTAAAAATGGCAAGAACGTAAACTACAAATTCAAATTACAACATTTCGCAAAGTGTGCATACTAAAAACAAGTTCCAGCATCCATTTAAATTGAGCTAAATTCAATGCAGATATACCATGTGACCCTACCAAAAAATATCATGTATAAAGTAAAATCATATATCACAACATATGGACACATGTGTAGATGCGGATGTGTAGCATTTGTTGTTTATTTTTCTTGTAACAGCATATTCAGCTATTTCTCACATATGAAGTTTTCAAATGCAATGCTATAGGGAAGTAGTTACTGGGAAATAGTTATCATAAGTCAATGCCAGGCATAGTTCTAAAGGAAGAAATATTCAATCAGTTACTGACAAGTTAATAGGCCACCGATTCTATTTTTTATTTGCCATGCAAATAAGGAACAGTTCTTGCACTTGAGATGTTTGCTGCTTTTCTTCAAACCGGTTAGCAGTTTGAAGGTTAATCTCGGAAAAGAGTGAATAATTTCCAATGAGGAAGTCTTTGTCCGGTATTCTGGTTTGGAAAGTCTACCATGTGCCAACACCCCAATTTAGGCATTCGGCCTTCCCCTAGGAGCTAATGTCAATGAAACAAAAATTTAAGACACAGTGGCTGTTAGATTTGAAAAGAGGCTAGTAGGGTGGAAAATAAGCCATCTTCCAAAAAGGAGGTAGACTAGTTACTCAAGGACTCTCTCCAACCTTACAGAGTACAAGTGTACAACATCTCTTTTTTCTCTGTGCCCACTTTCGTAGCTTGTTAATTGGAAGAAAAACAAATAGATTCCAACAGGAAACGCTGCAACATGGCAAAAGTTTACTTAGTAAATTGTGAATTAACTAAGAGCACTGGGTGGTCTAGAAATGGTTTTGGAGGTTCACTAACAAAGAGGACAGCCTTTGGAAACTAATTTTGAAAGCTAAATATGGTCTGGAAGATATGTTTGGTACCTCCTTGGTGCACTTAATCTTTATTTAAATTCTTTTTCCTACTCAGTATATATACATATATATATGGACTGGATTGGAAGATGGAGGATGGATCACTAAAGCTAGAAATGAAGCATATGGAGTAGGGGTTTCGAGAAAATTTGGTGACTTTGGGAAAATCTCTGGCAAGATAAATGGTGTTGCTATGCGTCTCTTAAATAATAATTTCCAGAAATCTTTTACCAAAAACAAAGAAGCAAGGTGAAGGACAAGTGAACCACCTGTCCATTTCTGGCAGTGGGGTTTCTTAGAATTTATCTTTCATTAAATGCCACGGATTGGGAAACTGGAGAAATTCTATAATTATATTCAAGAATATACCAACATGAGCCAAGTAGCAGTTCAGAAGATAAAGTGAAGTGTAGAGGAATACACCCTAATTATATTGGCTTAGACGGTGGAAAGCGGAACTTTCCTAGGAAACAATTCTGGAAATCTAAGGCACCAAGGAAGATTGTTTACTTTAAGGGGGAGACGGAAATAGGAAGAGCTTTCACCATAGAAAACCTTCAGAACCGCGGCCTCCATATGGCAGTGGGAGACCTTCGTGAAAAGAAAACAAGACTCTGAACTGGTGATCGTGCATTGTAATTGGATTCACACCATCTGGAATTTTGTTTCTCTATTATTAGCATTATTGGGTCACTGCCAAGTCTGTGGAAGTTGACTTAAAAGCCTGGGATTGCAGGAGGAACACAAACAGTAATAAGAAATCATCCCTTTTTTGGTAAGTGAAAAAGGGGGATGATTCCTCTACTTTCTTAGCATGATCTTCTGGATCACATGGAAATCGAGGAACAATAGTCTTTGAGGTGTGAAAACTCCCATTGATGTTATCAACTATCAAGGACAGACGGTTGTAAGATCTTTCTACGTGGTTTTGCCCACATCCTTTTTAGATGAATGTCAACTCCTTGATGAACTACATATGATCTCTAGTAAATTATCTTTGTGCTTTGTGCTGGGTCTGCACCCCCTTAGTGCCCCTTTCATGATTTTTTAAAGTAATGGACTAACAATAACATGTGAAGGCAAATCCAAACATTTCAAACAGTATATGCAGCAAATTGAAAGATACAATACAGTGAAAAAATAGCCAAATGATAAGATACCCTCTTCTCTATTGAACAACCAGACTCAATAGGAAGAACTTTACGGAACAGAGAAACCCTAAAACTGAAATTGAGGAAATTTTCTTGATTCCGATAAACAAAGGCAAACGAAGTTACATATACTCCATCGCAAACCATCCTTAGAAACTACACAAACAACTAACCAAAACACAGCCCAAGACTAGGCCCAAACTCTAGTTAGAGCCCAATGGGCTTCCTAACATTCCCGGGTCCTTGGAAGAACAATCTTGTCCCCAAGATTGTGTGTGGGGAAACAGGTCAAACACCCTTGAAGCCTCTTCCCAGGTCGCATCCTCCACTGGAAGTCCTACCCATTGAACCAAAAGTTCCAGTTTATCCCTTCCTCTGTGTTTAACCCAACTTTGCGCCAGAAAACTCGAAGGTTGGAGTTGAAGCTCTCTTTCTTCATCAAACTTTGAAAGCTCTTTCGTGTGAATAACTTTCTTGCCAATAACCTTTTTGAGCCAGGAGACATGAAATACTGGATGCACCTCGGATCCCTCAGGTAGTTTAAGTTTATACACCACCATTCCGATTTTTTTTACAACTTCATAGGGCCCATAATACCTGGGAGACAATTTCATGTTAACATGCCTTTGCACAGTTTGCTGTCTATATGGCTGGAACTTCAAAAAAACCCAATCTCCTACTTCAAAACTCCGTTCTGATGTTTATCTGTAAGTTGTTTCATCCTATTACGGGACTCTGTCAAATTAAACTTCAACCGTCGCAGCAGTTGATCTCTACACTTCAGTTCACCAGCCACAGCCTCTACTTTAGTTGTCCCATGTTCATAAGCTAACAAAGTAGGAGGAGGTTTTCCATAACTTCATATGGGGTCATCTTGGTGCCACTGTGGTAGGAAGTATTGAACCAATATTCAGCCCACGCCAACCAGCGGATCCACTTCTTAGGATATTGCCCCTAGAAACATCGTAGATAAGTCTCAAGACAACGGTTCACTACCTCCGATTGTCCATCGGTTTGTGGGTGATATCCCGAACACAAATTCAACTGAGTACCTTGTAAACTGAATAACTCGGACCAGAACTTACTCACAAACACCTTATCTCTGTCACTGACGATAGACTTAGGCACCCCATGAAGCTTGATAACTGTGTCAATAAAGACCTGTGCCACTGATACAGCAGTAAAAGGGTGTTTTAAGGCAGCAAAGTGTGCACCCTTAGATAGCCTATCAACCACCACCATTATGACCGTATACCCCTGCGAACTAGGTAGTCCTTCAATAAAATCCATGGTAAGTTCAGACCAGATTTCCTCTGGCACAGGCAGAGGTTGTAGCAACCCAGGAGAACTTATGGTTTCATACTTCTGTCTTTGACAAGTGTCACATTCAGCAATATAATTTCTTACAAAGGTGCGCACACTCGGCCAGTAGAAAATTCGAAGAACCTTTTGAATAGTTTTATTGTATCCCTCATGACCAGCTGGAGGACTATCGTGTAACTCATACAATAACTTCTGCCTCCAAGGAGAATGAGGGCTAGGAACCAACCGACCATTGTACCTCAAAAGCCCTCCCTCTACAGAGTAGTTCTTTTCTAAAACAATGAGTGTGGCAATTTCTTCTTCATTTCGAGCACCCAGGGGTCCTCTGCCAGATCACTCTTCAACTCCTCCAACCACTTAGGTTCTACAAAAGATAAGGCACTTACAGTACCTTGAGATCCCTCTCTGCGAGACAACGCATCGGCAACATAATTTTCGACTCCCCGACGATAGACAACCTCAAAATCATACCCCATGAGCTTTGTTATCCATTTTTGTTGTAGAGGAGTGTGAGCTCTAGACCCCAACAAATGCTTAATGCTCTCATGGTCAGTTTTAATGATGAACTTGTGCCCAATTAAATACGAACGCCACTTATTTACGGCAAACACCACCGCAAGTAGCTCCTTTTCATATGTAGACAACTCCAAATGCTTGGGAGCCAACTGTTTGCTAGCAAACGCAATAGGTCTAGCACCTTGAGTTAACACAGCACCCAACCCAAACCCACTAGCATCTGTTTCCAGAATGAAAGGTTTAGTAAAATACGGTGATATCAATACCAAAGTGTTACTCATTGTGCCTTTCAAGATATTAAACGCATCTTCAGCTTCACTCGACCATCTAAAACTTCCTTTCTTCAACAGAGCAGTAAAGGGGCACTAATTTTTCCATAATCCTTAACAAAGTTGCGGTAATAGCCCGTCAAACCAAGGAAGCTACGTAAAGCTGTTAAGGAAGTTGGGGAAGGCCAGTATATCATACTCTGAATTATAGTTGGATCCGCTGCCACTCCTTCTGCTGTTATTACATGACCCAAGTAGTATACCCGTGTCACTCCAAAACTGCACTTGGAGGCCTTCACAAATAAATGATGTTCCTGTAATTTCGAAAACACTAACTCCAAGTGTTGTAATTGTTGCTCCATAGAAGAGCTATATATTAGTATATCATCTAGGAAAACAACCACAAATTGTCTAAGATAGGGTTGAAATACAACATTCATGAGTTGTTGAAATATACCCGGGGCATTGGTTAATCCAAAGGGCATTACCAAAAACTCAAAAATGGCCATCGTGAGTTCGAAACACTGTTTTAGGAATGTCTGCGTCATCAACTCTGACTTGATGGTACCACGCTCGAAGGTCTAACTTGGAAAAAATAGAGGCACCATGGAGTTCATCTAGTAATTCATCAATAACCGGAATTGGGTATTTATCCTTGACAGTCACGTTATTAAGAGCTCGATAATCCACACATAACCGTCACGTCCCATCTTTCTTTCGAACTAAAAGAGCTGGCGAGGAAAAAGGAATGCTAGAGGGACGTATTGTACGAGCCGACACTAACCGTTCAATTTCTACCTTCTGAAAATGAGCATATCGATATGGCCGAACTTCACTGGAGAACTCCCTGGCAACATGGGAATTTTGTGATTCATTGCCCGTAGGGGTGGCAGCCCTATAGGTTCATCAAATATGGTATGGTAGCGTTGAATAACAGCAGAAATTGCAGGTTCAGTAATTTATTTTAACTCCCTGAACTCCACTTCGCAATCAAACACGGCAGTTAGCAATAAAGGAGTCACCACGAACCCCAAAGGTTCTGATCCCTTTAAAAGTCTCTCCATACGTTGGGCTTCTATTACCTTAATAGGTTTTGAATTTATACCAATGATCAACACTTCCATACCTTCAGACACAAATCTCATTTGTAGTTCATCAAAGTCCCATAGCACTTTCCCCACAGTCTTCAACCAAGCCATTCCCAGTATTGCATCACAACCTCCCAGCTTCAGAATGAAGAAATCAACCTTACCCTAGTATTGCTGAATTCGCACTGGAACTGCTGAACAGAATCTTGAGCTTTGCATACTTCCCCCATTTGCAATTTTAACCTCCATATCCGCACAATTTTCTAACGCACATCCAGCCTTTGCCACCAAATGAGGATGTAGGAAATTATGTGTGCTCTCGGAGTCAATTAGAGCCGTGAATGGTTGATTCTTGACATATAAAGTGACTCTCATCGTTTGTGGAGTAGTGGAACCCCCTAAAGCTGCAAGGGAAATTTGGAGTGCTTCTGGCACACAAGTTTCGGACAATTCCTTCAGAGGTGTTAAGGGCTCTCGACCCTCCTTATCTATCAACTCAATTTCTGCTACACTCTCCTATAACAAAAACAGCGTCTTCTGTTTGCATTTATGCCCCACGACCCATTTCTCATCACAGTTGTAACAAAGCTGCTCCTTCTTCCTTTCCGCCATCTCCGTAGGAGTCAACAATTTAATTGGTGGTACCGCAGTTGAAGTCTTCCTTTCTCGGAACTTGGAATTAGAACTCACAGTGAACTTCGACGCCCCTGTCTTACCCCGTCTCAAATTCAGCCTGTCCTCCATCAACCTAGCCAATCCCATCGCCGATACTAGCTAGAAGGTCGCAAAACCTTAACTTCCATGCAAATTTCATCAATCAATCCACCCACAAAGCAGCTCACCAAAAAGGACTCAGGTAAACCCTCCATCATATTGGCATATTTCTCAAATTCCCTCTGAAATTCTTTCACTGTGCCGGTTTGCCGCAACTTAGCCAAAATTTCAGCATAATCCTCAAACTGGCTCGGCCCAAAGCGTGTTGAAATAGCATAAGCAAAATGCTTCCAACTTGTCCAAACGACAGTTTTGTTCATCCATTTGAACCATTGTAGTGCCTCTCCCCGGATGTAAAAGGATGAGAAACGTATTCGTAGCTCTACAGAAGTTTGATTGAGGTCAAAGAACTATTCGGGCAATAGACCCAATCAGACGGATCACCGCCATAAACCTTTGGAAAGTCCATTCGAGTTCCCTTCAGAAGTATGCCCATCTCCACATGACGATTCAGCTCCGCTGGAGATGTTCTTGAGTCTCTATCTTGTATATTCGCCTTCTGCTTAACCTCTATCTCCTCAAGTATCACGTGTGTGCTGCCTGAAATTCCACCTAACTTGGCACCCAGACCCGCCACCAACTCGACTATCCTTTGCATCTGCTGCTCCGTCTTCTGCAACCGTAAATCGAACTGTTGCTCCAGAGTTTGGAACTTTTGTTCCGTCTTCTCCATCACCTTGACTAGCTCTTTTTCCATGACTTCTTTCTATTTTCGAGTTAGAACCATACGCAGCCCTAACCTGTCTTCGACACCAAGTGATAAGATACCCTCTTCTCTATTGAACAACCAGACTCAATAGGAAGAACTTTACGGAACAGAGAAACCCTAAAACTGAAATTGAGGAAATTTTCTTGATTCCGATAAGCAAAGGCAAACGAAGTTACATATACTACATCGCAAACCATCCTTAGAAACTACACAAACAGCTAACCAAAACACAGCCCAAGACTAGGCTCAAACTCTAGTTAGAGCCCAATGGGCTTCCTAACACCAAACTTTACCTGATAGTAGTCGTGTAAACCGAGACCTTCAACATCTACAGGCTGCATAAAGGGCCACGCCCACTTGTGCATCAAGAGCTGAAAGCAAAGACATACACATTAGGATTTAGGCATAAATGCGGGCACTCTTTCTCTCTTAACCTCCAGCATCCATGGACCCAAGACAGATTTTAAAAATGATGGCTGACCATAAGCACCATTTTTGGTGAAGAAAAAAAAGAATTAAACTCAGGTTCATAGTAGCTGAAATATCAGCAGTTGGAAGAATAATTAAAAGGCAAAATAATATAATAGCAACTTACATGAGTACACCTGATTGTAGATTTAAAAAAAAAAAAAGAGAGGACAACAGATATTTGCATTCCAACCCTATCAACTTCACTGAGCATTCTAATCGTTTGGCCAATCAATATTTCATTCATATTTTTTCTCATAATGCGGATGCATTATAGTTTATCACAACTTAGCACAAAAGCCTGACTGTTGTATTAGTTAGAGAAATTTTTGAAATTTTTACATAAAAGGTAATGAAGAAAAATGACTGTTGCATTAGTCAGAGAAATATTTGCCATTTTTACACAAAAGCTATGAAGAAAAATGGAAATACAAATTTAATAATTCTCATAGAACTTCCACTATTCAACGATATACCATTTTTTTGGGTAACGCTATAGACACCATACAAACTTGCCCTTTGGACATCTGATATGGACCTAAATTCACATATATACAATTTGCCAGCATAATTTACTGCACATTTTATCAAATGACCAAGAGTTATAAAGTTTGATATCAAGATTTATTAAAGAGGACAGTATGCTAGTCAATTATCTGAAGTTGTACAAAGCACACATTTTACAGCAAGTCAATAGTTTAATTAGAGTAGAAGGAATTTAATCACAGAAACCGAGAAAGACATACACACACAGATTATGCTTTGTACAAGAAACATGATAAGGCATCCAGATTTCAAAATGAATAAAATAGAGGAGCTTCGTTTTTGGAATAAGAAAGTATTTCACGTAAAAGATTTTCAAGAAAGATGAACAAAGATCACACATGTCCAGATATCACTGAACTATATTATACAAGTTATCAAGGAAAAAGATAAATCAAAGAATCAAACAAATGGTTGCAAAACATTAGATATTACTTGATGCAAGATTACGCCAAATTGCAATATAAGCTCTTGCATTCTCTTTGCACCAGCCGCTTCCCTATTTGTTGCATCTTGCTGCTGTTTCTTTATGCTTGGGACATGTCTATCCTTATCCTTATCCTTCAAAGTTGAATTACCTTTCGAAGCCGTTGGTTGTTTCTTAATCATATTAGAATAAAATTGTTCCACCTCAATCACTCTTTGCTCAAGCTAGGTGTGGAGGCAATTAAAATCACCGATAGTCATGTTATATAACAATAAAAAATATTGAAATTTGAAAGAATCCTTGAATGCTCCAAACTTGAATACAACACAATAGAATCAAAACTAATAACTAGGAGCTTCAGTTCACTAATACATCATAAATCTTACCTCATCAACCTTCTGGAAAATCCCGTCCACACGATACCTAAAGCTGTCATCTGGGGAATTACCTTCCATATTTGTGATTCCAACAGTCCCCATGACTGGAAGTGATTCACTGGATCTTTGCATCTCACAGATAGTAGGGTATAAAAACATGGAATCACAAAGGATCATAATAATTCATCAAAAAAATACATGTTTAATCTTTGAACTACTACAATGAAATGTCTAACTGAATAGAAGCATTAAAGCACTTTGTCGTTTGGCCTAAACTGCTAAATAGAATGACTCAAAATAATTGCTTAAATAAAATATAGAAAACCCTGAAAAATAGAATTTAATCGCATAGCAGAGTCAAACTAAAGTTGAGGTAAATAACCAATCTTCTCGGAAAAAAAAATTGACAGGGAATTGAACCTGTAGAGAGCTTTGATGACGGAAGCTTTGGAGAAACACAGAGTAGACGGAGGACTCTGCTTTGGAAGTTTCAGAGCAGAAGGGAGCGTAGGGTTTTGAGCTAGTGGAAATGCCTTGCGTCACAGTTTTGGGATTGGAAAGCAGGTGAGTCAAGGTTTGGGAATTTTTTTAAATCTTGGCCCGTTAAAGAAATTCAAGACTAGGATTTGTGAGCCAGAAAACAAAGAGACGTCTTAATTTGATTCCATAGATTATGTCTTTTAGAGGTCGTTAATTTGATTCCATAGATTTATTCTCATGTGCTTGCATGACACGAATGGTTTGCAATCTTAGAGGAATCAACTCCTATCGGGCTATCTTAATAGTGCCTTTTGGAGATCTTTAATTTGATTCTCTAGATTTATTCTCATGTGTTTACACGAAAACCAATGGTTTGTGAATTATTGTGCGAATTTAATAATTTTTTCGATGACTTTGCTCCAAAGGATCTAATATGGTGAATCTAAGATATTTTATTTTCGTAGACAAACAATCAAAACGGGTTTGGTCACTGAAAGATTAGGCATTTTTCAATTTGGTCACCCAAAGTTCAATTGTTTCAAGATGGTCACTTGAAGTTTTTTTTTGTTTCAAGATGGTCACTCGATCAGAATTCTCACATTTCGATCAGTCAAAGTGTTTACATGGCGCATTGACCATTAACTACTTTGCTTGTGTGGCTTGACACTTGCCAAATGGAAAATAAGTATTCAAAAAAATCACAAATGCAAAAATCAAAACAAAAATAAAGATCTGAAATGTAACTATTTAAATAAAAAAATTACCAACGGAAAAAGCTTATGGATTATCCTTTCAAACCCACATATCTATTCATATCCTTCTAAACCCATATACTGAAAACCTCCACCACCACCACAAGAGTCTTCTTTTACTACTTCGGCCTCAAGAGCTTCAGTCCTTTTAGATACATAGGGAATCAGATCTTCTATGGAACCCCAACCGTCACTCCACAAGCTATCCCCTCGTCGTTATTATTCCTGGAACCCCAATTTCACCGAAAGGAAATTAGATCTTCGATACCTACATCACCAGCTACCCGATCAGAACAAGGAAGAGAGAGAAATTGGGGAAGAACAAAAAAGTGTGGTTGTTGCAGATCTGGTTTTATATTCCACGTAAGCAAATAAGTTGATCGAAATTCTCAAAATCTGCCCGAGTGTGTAGTTTGGAGCAAATTCAAACTTTAGGTTACCTAGTTGAAACGTTTGAATATTCAGTGACTAAATTGGAATTTCGTGAATCTTTCGATGATCAAAAGTGATATTAACCCCAATCAAAACTAACCAAAAAAAAAAATAGAAACACACAAGTCATTATATTTATATGATAATTATATGACTTTTCTTTTCTTTTCTTTTTCAAATCTAAAGACAAAATTAAGTTTTACTATCTAATGACAAAATTAAGTTTTATTATCTAATGGTTTAAATTATTTTTATTTTATATTTATAGTAATTTTAAAAAAATTGTCATTATGCAAGTTTGGTATTTTACATAATATCAGCTAGTTATCCAAACATGGTAATACTATTGTCTTAATCAGTTGCACTAAAATTCAAGTAGTATATACTCCAAAATATTTTACTATGTTTTACTTAACTCGACATTAACTCCATTTGAGAAGCTATTTGAATTAGCATACATGTTACTTTTTAATAATGATGGCTAGATGTATCGTTCCTTCACCTAGGTTTAAGATTATATTTGTAACTAGGAGCTGGCCCGCGCGTTGCGGTGGGGGTGAGAATATGTGTGTGCAACAAATTTGATTTTGGATTTTGCATGTTTAGTAGCGCGAAGACTCTGATTTGGCATCATTGTGTCTGTTTTTTGGGTTTCAAAGTTGTGCTATATTTCACAAAGTTTTACATAGGTCTTACACGGACAAAAGTACATCAAGAGGCGTAGCTGCTCTGTGATTGTGGTGTTGGTCTTTTTCGTAGTCATTGTTTGGTTTTTCTCCTGCCTTTGAAGTTATATACAGCTATAGACATCTTGAAGATACAAAAGGAGCAGGTTCTTGTGCTTCACTGAAATATTCACAGTTGAAAAGGGCTTTTCTTCTGTCTTCAATGGCCTGTACCCGTTTTCCCTTTTTTCGGATTTGAGTTGCCGGCTTCCTCTGTTCCCATATTTTCTGGGTCGTTGTGTCCTGCGTGGTAGTTCAGAAGTTCCCTGATATGTAGAATATCAGAGATTAAGGGGATATAGGATCTTCCATTGTATATTGTGGGCCCAAAATCTCCAGCACTTGTGTTATTTTCTTCTTCCTGCAAATTTTTGTCTTCTGCTGAGTTTTGTTGTGTGTTTGCTTGATTTTCTTGATCTTCAGAGTGTTGAAGTTTGTTCTTCAGATGTGTCACAGCATTGAGAGTTAGTGTTTCCAATTGAAGTCTACACCATTCCATGTTTTCTGTTGTCCTGTCTGCTGTGTCTATATTCTTGTGCATGATGCTATCTGTATTAGTGTCCCAGACTGGCCCTTTTGATTGATGCGTGATTAGGTTGTACAATTTCTCTGCTTGTTGGTACAACTGTTTAATATCTTTAAGGAAGAACCTTTTATCTCCTTCTTTTGTAGATATCAGAAGTCTTGCATGGTTGAGGATAATGTTTTTCATCAGTTTGTTTGTCTGTCTCTCTTGGTCATTTTTTGATTGGCTGTTGATTCTGTAAGAAAGATCCACATGTGAAGATGCATTTGAATCCGCTAATTCAACTTCCAATTTCTTTTTGAGAGCTTTTTTCTCTTTCAATACCTGTTCTGCAGTTTGAATTATCAATTCCAATTCTTTCTCCATCAAGGTACTGTCATCAGTTGCAGCAGCTTCTAGTTGCATAGTAAGCCATTGTAGGTCCATTATTGGCTTGTGAAGTTTGTTTCCATATAAGTTTGTGGTGTTTAATTTTCTTGCTATTGTTGACGAAAACATTGCTTCTTTTTACCTGAAATTGTATGGGGAGGAATTTATTATGTGCTTGTGCACTAAAAAATGATGTAGTTAAGAATAGTTTGAAAGCATCCATAGTATAACATTAGAAGAAAGTTTAGTGCAGCTGTGCGAACTGTTTTTTTGATATAAACTGCAGGTGAAATAGATGAGTCAACCTTTGTTGGTTGTAAATGTTTTATACTTACCAGATAGATGTAGATGTGGATGAGAAGGTGTTGTCTTCTGTATTATTGTAGCAGATCAACGGCGTGGAAGTTGATAGAAAGTGAGTTTGTATACCCTGGTTGAGCAATTGGTTGAAGGCTTTCTACCTCATTCTTAGAAGACTACGTTCAGAGACATTGAACTTCTATGGTGTCCATGAGATATTCGGTAAAGAGAGGTCTACTTTATGGAGTACGCAGATTTTATAAGTGTGTAATTTTTGTTTTCTTTCAACTTTTAATCTTGGGCGTTCATTTTTTTTTGGCACATGCAAGATGGTTTTCTATGTTTTCGTCTTCTAGTGACCCTTATCTTGTATCTTGCACTGTCATGATGCATGTTGTATTAATTGTTGATTTGGCTTTGTAGATGTCTAGTAGTCAATATTGTCAGATTCAATGAATGGTTATTTCTTAGTTGGGTCTTCATTGTTATATTTACTTCGTGGTTGGGTTTTTTAGTTGTGGGCGTCTTTGTTTTTTGCTAGGCATTAGATCGTTGTAAACGATGTAAAGATGCTTTTTGACTGTTAGTGATGTATTTGGTATACGTGGTTTATAAGAAAGCTTAGAAGCACGGCAAAAAGGCACATCGAGTGGAAGACAGGAAAAATAGAGAATTTAATTTGGCCGTTGCATATGTTGCTCATATTTGTTTGTGGCAACCATACGACGCCAATCATTTAAGCATATCGGAATTTGACAGTCTTATACTCTGCATGAATTCAATATAGTTGTGGAGAGGAATGTCTGAGAATTTAATAAAAGAGCTAAATATAGCGGAACAAATGGAGTAATTGAGTAATGCCAAATAATTTAACTCATAAAGTATAGTAGAAAGCCAATCCTATAATAGAACATCATTTTCCTGGCAAACACACATCATTTAATTTGTAAAGTGTGAGACGTTCTAAGCTGTGTTAACCATTGGAATTAAGAAGAAAATGTACTCATTTAAAGACTTGTCTCCGTATACTATTTATATAAGTAGATATTATCTTCCAATACCTTAGTATATTCATAACAAAAGCATTGATAACATCTAGTCTTACTATTCATGCTCCGAGAAATTTATATTTTACAAAGTATTTTTCGAAGAATTCTTACTTAGAGGAGATCCCAAGTTCTGTTCCAATATCTTAGAACATCTTCATAGGTAGCTTCCTGTAGAAGTCTTCATAGGTAGCTTCCTGTACAAGTATCTACACAAAATGTGCACATATGAACGACAAAAGTGCGTTAAACTCATACCATCTCTTAGGAGTCCATCAAATTTTTCGCTTGCCCTTTGAAATTGCAGATTTTGGTTGTTGTTGTAGATCTTTATCTTCGGAATCCTTGTCTTGTATTTGCATGAACTCCCTATATAGTAGAAAAGAATGCATAAAATAATTACAGGGAGAATTGTATTTATGAAAACAATCAACCATTGTTTGCTAATCAATATTTTAAGAAGAAATAATTGTATACATATTGGTATTGTCATAGCAATATAGAAATTCAAGAAATGAAGATGCGTGATTATTGATTCATGTTCTACTAACATCATGTTTGTCTTTTAACATAGTTGCGCAATTATTGTAGACCTATCTGCATGTATAATAGAAAAACCACAACTGGTTTAGAAAGGAAAAAGAAAAGCTTAGAGAGATATATTATTGATTATTTCCATGTTCTTTGAAGATGTTTTGGTTATGGTTATTTAAAAGGAATTGAGACAGATGGAAGTCATGAAATGATAGCCGAAACAAAGTGAATTGAATATGCAAATTACGGTACTGATATTCAAAAGCAACTAAATTCAGGAAAAAGAAACCTCATTAATGATCCATAATATGGATAATAAACTGTATCTACGGTAGCAAGAGATTAAATTTTGCAAGTTTATCTGACATTATTAGTAGATTTGTAGTTTAGTGGGGTTTATAAAATAAATTTAGAGTATATTTACCTGTTTCTTTTGCGGTTGCCTTCTCTGGTGGAATCATTGCTGAGGTGCTGTTCTTTTTTATCATTATCTTCATCACTTTGTGGGGATTGAGTTGTAGTTTGTTTGACATTGTCACTGTCTTTCGTGTCATTGACTTCCAAATATTGTTGTTCTTCATTAGCTTGGGAGACGCTAAATGTGAGGAGCTTACCGTCATTGTTTCTGTTGTTGATAGAGACAGTAAAATTGTATATCTTCCCACATATTTCCTTCATGATTGGTGGGACAATTGTTCTATTAGAACCTGGTAAATCAGACAATATGGTTGCTGGAATTTTGAGCATTTTTTCAGCAATCTTCCCAAAGATAAGAAATGTTGCAGTGACAGTTGTGTCTGTGCCTTGTATATTGAGCTTGTACCTGGTTTAAGAGAAATATTTGTCACAGAATAAATATTAATAATATATAATATTTGACCAGAATCAATATTTGTTTATTTCAAGTATTACCATGGCATTGGCAGTTGTTCGATTGGCCCACACTTTCTACAGGATAACACTCCTTCATAGTTAGTAACTCCAAATTTACACTTTGTGCATGCATTGTACCACCAACCGGTCGATGCATCTATATCAACTATCTTTCCAACACACATCACGATCTAGGGACAGTAGTTCTGCTATTGTTTGCACATTATTTTGTGCAAGACTTTTTTCTACTATCCATGATTCTTCAGCCTGATCTAAATATGTGCAGTCATTTGAAGAGGAGACTCTATATGTAGAACAATTCAATGTCACTAATTGAAATTGAAAACTCTGATAGAACATTTTGAATATATTGTCTGCAATGTAATATATATTTTGCACTTCAATTATTGTCTAGTCGTTGTAACTTGTATAAAGAGATAAAGAAATAAAAGATCAGTTGTCCTTCTAGCACTTGTGTGTCTATTCTTAATTATTTATATAGCAAACAAGTGAGAATTGTTGCCTTTCTTGTTTATTTCCTTCTTTTTTGTCACATGGTATAAATTTTCGGCCAGGATGGAGATAAGAGCTGATTGGTGGGATGTGCTGGGGTGGATCGCTATGTATGAGGCTCCATTTAAGCTAGGTCTTCATTTTTCGATACCGAAGTTAGCACGGGATGTATTACGTCTCTTTCGCATTGCTCCAACCCGGCTTATGCCAAATGGATGGAGACTTTTGCTTGTAGTCGAATGTCTCAGTGAAAGACTGGGACATCCGTTTGGGTACAAGAAGTTGCTAAATTGTTATTATTTGAAGGAGCATCCAGGGGATCCTGGTCGATATACTTTCAATTTGTATAGAAAGAAGCAAGGCCATCCAGTTTTAAACTTGATGATAGCTGATCGAGGTTGGAAACCCTATTTTTTCTGGGTTCGAGGGGAGATGATATTTGGCCCTGGTGGATCAGACGGAATTCCTTTCCCTTGGAGAAAAGTTAGTAAGTATACTCTACTATTTATTTCGTTTGCAATTGACTGACTAGAACTTATATTTCTTTTTTTGTAGGGAACCTGAGCACGAAACTCGTTTGTGATAATTACAAGCGAACTTTCAACAACTTTGTCAGGGACCTGACTGTCAAACAATGGAACTAGAAGGATTTCCTAAAAGAAGCAAACCTAAGCAGAAGTTCCTTGTGGTCGTACGTCCAGGATTTACAAGAAGGTACCCCTGTACCTAAGTTTTAAAGATTTAAGTACTGTTTTGTGCACGACAAGATCTACGAATTATTAGGGTACCAATTTTCTTTTCTGCGGAATTTGAATATAGAAGAGAAAGGATTGTCGGACGATACAATGGCCTATCCGGTTGATGTGAAGAAAGCTAGAGATGTGTTTGAACGAAGAAAGAAAGCGGCTCAGGAGGCCAAGAAAGAGAAATCCTCTAAGAAAAAGAAGACTACGAAGAAGGCTGCTACTGAGGTCGTTCCGAACATTGTGGAATTACTTCACTTGATGTCATGGAAGGTGACTGCCTTTCGTCACTCCAATCGGACAGGCCAAAGATGAAGGTAAAGGAGCCTGAGGAATCTTCAGACAATGCAACTTTTACTTTTCCAACTGGGACTTCTACTTTCTCCGAACCAGGGCATTTATTATAGTGGCTAGCGGCCTAGTTTTTTTGGTTGACATTAATGAATTTACTGACTATACTACTGAGAGTATAGCTGACTTCAATGCTACTCATGCATTCAGGGTATGTATCTCATCAATTGTATTGTATGTAGGAGCACGAGGATGAAGTAGCCTTTGCAGATATTTGAAGGCTGCTTATACATGCGTGATCAGTATGGCCTGATGAAAAAGAAGTATATTGGTGCCTCACACAAGGTTCAGGAGCTTAAGGTCGAAGTGGCTCTGAGGAAAAAGAAAGAGGCAGTGGCCATTATCAATGCGAAGAAACCGACCTGAAGAAGCAATTGGAGTCTACGATTGATTATCCGATCATCTGTACGACTAGGAATTTGATACGGGAATTCAAGGAAGGGAAATCATATGAAGGGGAGGTTGATCTTCACATCCACAATCACGAAGAATATTTGAAGATGTTCGCTGAAGATGAGGAGGAAGATGATGATGACGAGGCGAATGATGGTGATAATGTAGTCGATGATGGTGATCCCCCTATTGTGTAAATTTTCTTTGGTAGAAATAGTCGACGGTTATACGACTTCGTGTCATCCGTCATTTAGCATAGAAATTCTTAGGATCTTTGGGATAGCCAAGTAAAAATCAGATTTTTGGTTTTGTGTCCGCTAGGTTTGGACTTTTTTGGGAAAAGCTGAGTATTCTTGATATTTTGTTCTGGTCGTACTTTTCCTTGATATATAATATGAGTTGGTTTACTCGTGTTTCATATATTTATACTGGTTGTTCGAACAATGTTAGAGTCAAAATAGGGAGTTTATTTAGTTAAAAATGATACAACTTAAGATGGATAGTGTTCCAACTGTTGTTCAACTCCCGATCGTCTTTGGCAGTAAGCTTGTAAGCTCCTTGTCCAACAACTTCCCTAATATGATATGGTCCTTCCCAAGTTTGTCCTAGCTTTCCAGCTCCATGCTCCTTGATGTTCTGAAAAACCTCTCTAAGTACAAAGTCTCCAACTCGAAAAACTCTGGCTCGGACGTTCTTGTTGTAGTGATGCGTAACCTTTTGTTGATAAATGGTCGTTCGAACCCTGGCCTCCTCCTTGAGTTCATCGATCATTTCAAGATTATTCAGCAACATTTAGTCGTTCGTGTCCTGGTCGATCCACTAACATCTGGCCGAGGGAAGTCTGACCTCGATAGGGATGACTGCTTCAGACCCGTATACTAGCGAGAATGGAGTTTCGCCTGTTAGGGTCTTAGTTGTTATCCGATAAGACCATAATACTCCTGGCAATTCTTCCGGCCATTTGCCTTTAGCATCCTCGAGTCTCTTCTTCAAAGTGTTCATGATGGTTTTGTTGGAGGACTCAGCCTGCTCGTTCCACTGAGGATTGCGTGAGTGGAATAATACAGTTTGATCCCGCACTTGTTGCAAAAAACTTAGAATTGATGACTCAGGAACTGAGAGCCATTTATCGGTCGTGATTTTCTTGGGAATGCCGAACCTACAAATAATATTCTTCCATATAAATGTCTTCACCTCATAATCTCGGACTTGCTTGAAAGCCTCTATTCGACCCACTTTGTGAAGTAGTCTGTTAAGACGAGAACATATACCCTTTGTCTTGAGTCGGCCGGTAATTTGCCAACGACATCCATTCCCCAATGCATGAAGGGCCATGGCACGAGCGTGAGGTGAATTTTTTCAGAGGGAAGGTTAGAGACTTGGGCGAAGCGCTGGCATTTGTCATAAAGTCGGACGAAGTTGGCAGCATCAACTTGCATCGTAGGCCAGAAGTAACCGCTCGTTAAAGCTCGATTAGCCAAACTTCTTCCTTCTAAATGGTTTCCACATTCTCCCTCGTGTAATTCCGAGAATGTTTCCACCTTGCTTGGTCATCACGCAATGGAGCAACGGTCCTGAGTACAACTTCTTATAGAGTTGGCCTTCGTAAAGGGTGAATCGTACTGCTCCTACCCTGAGTCGTCGAGCGACAATTCTCCATTATCAATGTATTTTATCAATGGGGTCATCCAGCTATCTTCAGTGGAGATCGCTAGGATTTTGTCAATGTCTTGGGTTGCTTGGATCTCTAGGTGCATGACTTTTATCAATTGGGGTTTGCTCGATTGTAATGCAGAGCCTAGGTTAACCAATGCGTCTGCGTGCGAGTTTTCGAGACATGACACTTACGTTATGATGAATTCTTTGAACGTGTCCTGAAGCTTCTATGCCAACTCCAAGTACATTATCATATTGGTCCCGCGAGCCTAATGAGTCCTAGGTAGTTGGTTAACGACCAACTATGAATCCGACCGAACGGAAATCTTCTTAACCTTAAGTTCCCTTGCAAGCTCTAATCCAGCAATAAGAGCTTCATACCCAGCTTCTTTGTGAGTGGCTTGAAACCCGCAATGGATTAATTGTTGCATTATGTTGCCCAATGGCGAAATGAGCACCACTCCAAAACCACTCTCGTTCATATTACTGGATCCATCGACCGAAAGGGACCACGTTCCTTCTGGATGTTCCGTCAGGCACAACAATTCGTGTTTCATTTGGGTCTCTATTGGTGGAGTAAAGTCAGCAATAAAATCAGCCAGCACTCGAGACTTTATCACCATTCGGGGTAGGAATCCAATGTCATGTTCGCTGAGTTCCACGGCCTATTTCGTTAATCAGCCAGACAATTCGGGCTTGTGGGGTATGTTTCGTAGCGGAAAGATTGTCACAACAATGATCGAGTGACATTGGAGTACGGTCGTAACTTTCGGGTGGCTACCATAAGTGCCAAGGCTAACTTTTTAAGTTGGAAATACCTTGTTTCCGCGTCAAGCAAGCTTTTACTCACGTAGTAAATCGACAGTTGTCAGCCATCTTCCTCCCTGACTAACACTGCACTAACGGCTGCTTCAGAAACTATAAGATACAATAGAAGTGACTCACCCTGTTTTGGTTTGGAGAGTAGTGGTACTGATACCAAATACTCCTTCAGCTATTGTAAGGCTTCTTCTGATTCAATCGACCATTCAAAGTCCTTGGATTTGTGAAGAATGTTAAAGAAACTATGTCATTGGTCGGACGAGCGGAAATGAATTTGCTGAGGGCTGCAACTCTCCCGGTCAACCTTTGCACATCTTTCCTATTCCTTGGGGATGGGATATTGAAAATCGATCGAATCTTATCCGGATTTGCTTCTATTCCCCTCTGAGTCACCATGTATCCAAGGAACTTTCTGCCCGACACTCCAAAAGAGCACTTGGTTGGATTTAGTTTCATATTGTACTTTCGAAGTACTTTGAACGCCTCTCGCAGGTGCTCCAGATGACTTTCAGCTTTCAAGGATTTCACCAGCATGTTATCGATGTAGACCTCTATGGTTTTGCCCAGCATAGCTGGGAACATTTTGTTTACCAGCCTTTGGTATGTCGATCCTGCATTCTTCAAACCAAAAGGCATAACTTTATAACAGAAAATACCTCTTTCAGTGATGAACAAAGTTTTCTCCTAGTCATTCAGATGCATGACAATCTGGTTGTAGCCCAAAAAAGCATCCATGAAATTGAGTTCATGCCCAGCAGTTGAAGCGACAAGCATATCAATATGCGGGAGAGGGAAAGGATCCTGATGAATACCGGTCACACGGGATGAGGGCCCAAGTCTAACATCACAAGTTTGGGCCTAACTCTCTATTGAAAACCCAGGTTGACAATAGGAGGTTTGTCCTCCTTTATAAGTTAGACTCCAAACCCACCAACTTCCGATGTGGGATTTTCATCAATCTTCCCCCTTTGGGAGCATGCACGTCCTCGTGCATGGCCTTGACTGTACCATTTCGACATACGGCCCCAAGCCTTGCGAGCCAGGGTCACATAGCCTTGCCAGGTCCAGTGGATCTAGGGTTTTCCCGATTACTTATAACGTCCTTTTTTCTTTCTTTTTTTTAACGGTCTTTTTCTCTTTTTCAACCCGCCCACAATGGACACGGCCCACTGTTTGCTAACCCAACACCACAAAGGAATGGGCTCTGGGGCAAGCCCGCCTACGATAGTACCAGCCCAAGGGCCTACACGCAGGCGCGTGCACTCTCAATGAAAACACCAATGATGAATACCCGCCACACGGGATGAGGGCCCAAGTCTAACATCACAAGTTTGGGCCTAACTCTCTATTGAAAACCCAGGTTGACAATAGGAGGTTTGTCTTCCCTTATAAACTAGACTCCAAACCCACCATTTTCCGATGTGGGATTCTTATCAGATCGTTCAGACATGCTTTGTTCAAATAAGTAAAGTCGATGCAGACCCTCCATGCTTGTCGTTTTTCTTTTTCACTGCAACAACATTCGCTAACCAATTTGGGTATTGGACCTCACGAACGAAGCCTATGTCAATAAGCTTTTAGACTTCATCATTGATGATGTGATTATGCTCGGGATCAAACTTTCTTCTCTTTTGTTTGACAGGCTCATGATCTGGATCAACTTGAAGTCGATGGACTGTAAAATAGTCATGATTCTCCGTGAAAAATTCAATCAACTTGGACCGAATATCATACTCGAGCCGCGTGCCAATCTGTACTTTGTGGTCTGGATGGATCTGTATGTCGTCCAATTCCTCCATATCTGGCGGATCTTGTCAACTGGAGTGGCGTGGTCGACAGAAGGTGTCAGTTATTGTAATTGCTATAAGTCATTCGTTTTACCTTTCAAAGCATTGGTGTAACAGTTTTGGGAAGCAAATTGTTCTCCCCTAATCTCCTTAACCCCCCCATTTGGTAGGGAAGCGTATCAGTTGGTGGTATATGAAGGGAACTGTCTTCATTTCATTGATCAATGGTCAACTGAATTTAATATTGTACGGAGAAGCGCTATTTAGCATGACAAAGTTTGTGTTGCTCTCTGTTGAACCCCAGGAGTATGGTCGATCGATCGACAATATGAGTTCCGTCGATTTCCATTGCTTTGAGATAGCTCAAGAAGAGGACATTCGTTGAGCTGCCATTGTCAATTAAGACATATTTAATGTATAATTAGTAACAAGAATAGAGATTACCAGAGCATTGTGGTGTGGATTGAGTAATTGTGTGGCTTCGTCGTCAACGAAACTTATGATCTGACCGGATGGTGCTATGACTGGTTCAGTGGAACGAAGGACTAGATTGACAGCTTTTCGAGCATTCTTTTTTGCAGTCGAATGCAATATGTCACTGATCTCTGATCCGTCGATAATTACTCCAACCGACCCTTTTGGTTCAGGGTGAACCGGTGGGGTCCGTTCTCGCTTCTTTCTTTTGGCCATGGTTTCTTTCCCTTTTTAGGTCAGCATATCCTTGATGTGTCCCCGATTCAACAACTCAATAACCTCATCATACAAGCCCCGACAATCTCGAGTAGTGTGGCATTGGTTTTGGTGAAAGTCACACAATTTTGATGAGTTTCGTCGGTCGGCTGAAGACCTCATTTTGCTGGGCCATTGCACTTTGTTTCTCAAGCTTTTGAGAGTGGAGATCATCTCGGCCGGTTCGATATTAAACGCGTATTCCGATTTCCAAAAGCCAGATGAAGCTGATCGAGATCGATCATATTGTCGTTGGTCGTGGCGCGAGCTCTCCTAAGCATGGGATCGATGATCTGGGCTACGGTCTCTACTGATTTCGGGATTTTTGGTTTTCCTCCCGACCAAAGTTAGGGGCTGGTTGCTCTCATCTTCTTCCGACTTCACTTGGGCCCACGTTCGAGCTAGCACATCCTCTATGTTGGTGCATGGGAACTTGGTCAATTCCTTGTAGAGCTTGTCGGAGGATAACAAATCCTTTCTAAAAGCCGTGACAGCTGTTTCCATATTACAACTACGGATCAATACTTTCTCTGCTAAGAAGCGACCAATGTATGAACGAAGAGACTCGTCCAGCCCGCGCTTGATTTTGTAAAGGTCGTCTGAAGCCTTAGGCAACCTCCTACTGCTAACGAACTGCTCAATGAAATGGTATGTCAACTAGGTGAATGAGTTGATAGAGGCATTAGGGAGGTTGATGAACCATTGTAGGGCCGGACCTATAAGACAACATTCGAAGGCTTTGCACATGCATGCTTTGCGAGACTCCCTTGACACCGTGAGGGTGAGCATCCTTTGTCAATATTGAGCCATATGGTCGTCCGAATCGCTAGTTCCATCAAAAGAGCGCATGTTAGAAAGATGGAATTTTCTCGGCATTTCTACCAGTGCGATGCAATCAGTGAATGGGGAATTAGAATAACTGTCAGGTAAAATTTTTCTGATCGACACTAGTACTCTGGGGAGTCGTCTGAGGAACTTCTTGAATTCAGTCAGCCTCTGGGCATTGGTCAGCCCTTTCGAGGAATAAGACAATCCAACACTAGTAGTGACGGTTGGACGAGTTGGTAGGGGCGGAGGAAGCCCATGGATGGTATTAGATTGCTCGTTGACCAACAAAGGGAGCTGCGGGATATTGGATGATTGAGAACGCGACTGACAAGAGGTCTCAGCTGGATTAGGAGAGTCGAGCGATTACATAGAGCCTATGTTGAGGCGAGCCTGTAAGGCCAGAGGTGGTGTGGAAAGCTGAGCCATCAGCTGCTCTACCTTACTCCTTAGAGCAATGTTTTCCACTCGGACAGATGCACTCTCGACCCTTGCTGCAGCCTTATCCTCCTTCATTTGAGCCTTCAGTGCGGCCAGCTGAGTAGCGAAATCATTTGATTCGTCAAAAGACATAATGGAATGATGAGTCGATCAAAAGTATTTGATCTAGCCGAATGATTGTCAAGGCCCCACGGTAGGTGCCAAATTGTAGATCCTAAAATCTGTAATGAATTTGTTATCGTCGATCAAGGCCTATGACAACCTTGCAAGATCAAAGGAAAGTTGATCGTCAAACTTGGACACCGCTGTGGTGTTGACCAAACAAGTTCTAACGGTCAAGTCAATCAACGGTGGGAGATATTTAAATGAGAGAAGTGAATGGCTTTTAGAGTGAGAGAGAGAAATACCAGGTAGTGAAGAGAGTAAATGTGGAGGGGTCCTCCTCTATTTATAGTGTTTCAAATCAAGTGGTCAGCACGTGTTGACCATATGGACGGGCTTCTTCGTTGGGCCGTAGTTGGGCCTGCGGCCCAATCTGGGACTTATTTGGCTTCTAAAGCCTTGGGCCATAGATGCCTAGTCTTGCACCCATTCTAATCGTGGGCTTTGGGCTTTCGCTTGGATAAGGGCCAGACATACCTTCGGACGAATATTTGGATTGGTCTAACCATGGGACTCGTTGGGCCTTTCGACTTATGCTCAAGTATTTCGAGTCAACGGTTTTTGGCCCATACAACACACAATACTATAACCCAGTTGATTAATATGAACTATACCCTCAACTACCAAACCAATTAGACAATTCGTCGAATCTGAATACTATGCTAATCCACACAAAAACAAGTCTTCAAGAACCTTACCTTACCTCCTTCTTAACCAAGTTGCAAAGACCATGAAAACAAACATGGAGTCTTTACCCCTTTATTTTTATAGGCCAATCATTCATCACACCTATTAACCTCTTGGGATGCCTAAATGTTTATCATCCTCAAAACCACTACCATACCTACTAACTTTGTTCATAATCTCTCCAAAATAGCTTTGAATAGACCTCTTTAATTTACAACCCAAAAGCCTAAGAACCTTTGGTATTCCCTCATCCCATCACTTCTCAACCAAAACCACCAAAAGCCCATAAGAATTTCCCATAATCTTAAGCACGTAATAGTTCCATACTAAATTTTGGCTAAATTCTCTCAAGCATCACATGTTAAGGATCCCACTTAAACTAATCAAACTAAATAACTATATATATATATATATATATATATATATATCTATATCTTACCATAATAATTTATTTAAATTATTATTTTTATTTTTAATATTTAGTCATAGTGTAGTACATGTGGCACCACCTATTTACACATAGCACTAGGCCACTGGTCACCAAATTTTTAGAATGTTACACATACCTTTTGTACCTATAAAACATAACAGTCCGACAGTTGCTTGGGCCTAGGAAAGCACCCAACCATGCAAATCCACCTGTTAACTTCGACATATTTGATTATGCAATTGAAGTTACCAGTCAAATTAGAAAAATAATGCATATATAATAATATTAACAAGGGCATAATCTAAAATTTAGAAGATAAGATAATGGGATACCCATAATGACAAAATGAATATAGGTCATTAGTAAAAGTAATATTATGAACCAAAGTATGGGTGTAAGTCCTAATTTTGAAAGTCTTCCTAGGTAGATATTCCCATCACATCGTTTCTGAAGCAACAACCTTGCATTTACCTGCAAGATTCTATTTATTCAACATGTAGGAGTGGAAATTACGCCACTAAAGGAAACCCTATGAGGTTGTAGGGTTGATGATACGTGTACAATACGTAAGGCAAGTTGTAGTTCTTATCAAATTCACCCCCTTTCAGGTTTCTCAACCTCTTCAATATGCTCTTGAAAGGGTTCTCAACCGCTGCAAAGGTTTAAAACCCACAACACCAAAACAAAAAATAAATATTGATAGTTAAAAGCCCAAAAGAGAACTGAAAAACAAAGTTTATTTTTTAAGTGTCTGACCATACTCATCACATATCGGAGAATCCAAGTCAAGAATCCAATAATCATGTGAACGACAAAGAAATTGCTCGGTTTGTAAGTCAAGAATGTAGTCGCATGACACCATTAGAAGAACAATTGATCAAATTGTGTGAAAAGCAAAAATTAGGGATAAATTGGGTGCGACAAAACTTACTCCAACAGAGCATACACTGGATGATATACACAGAAGATGTTTTAAAAACAAAAAATTACCCTAATAACTCGAGAAGATATCATAATCACCTCAAAAGAAGCAGCCTCCACTTGCGGATGCATGAACCAAAACGATGATGGCCAATTTTTGAGACGCGTAGAACGGAAGTGGGCTCTCATTTGGCTTTGTTGTTGCACATATACATATGCCAAAGCTGATGAATCGAATGGAAGAGTTGAAGCCAATTCGATTGGATTTTTGATTATATTGTTGCACAGATACATGAACCGGAGGCGTTTGTTTTTTGCCTATGAGAATCAATTGAAGAAACCCTAAGATGTATGAATCATAGAGAGAAAAAGAAGTGCCCAATCACTGAGATGCATGGATCTGTTTAATGAAAGCGTGCAGAAGAAAATAAACGCAAGGGAAGAGTTGTTTAATTAAACACGGCTGGGGAAGAGTCGACAAGAATCTTGAATGGCGACAGTAACTTCAGTTTGTCTCGGATTTTCTTTATAATTAATTTTGACCTCCAAATTTCATGTGGCAACCACACATCAATTCTAGAAGTTGACGTGGACAACTGAAGATGTTGCATTTCCACCTCAGGGCTCCGTAATTATATATTGATAGATAGATAGAAGATAGATAGATAGATAGATTGATTGATGATTGATTTTTCAATGTGGCTAGCAATAACAATGCTGGATTCTTGAATAGGATAACATGCTGCTTAAACGATAACATGCTACTTAAATGTTAGACATCCTGCTCGATATTTGTTTCACCAGAAGTGCTAGGTAGCCCATTTAGTGGTAAGCTATGGGAGTCCAAGTCTCTTAAACGAAATTTTAAAATGTTTTAACTCTCAAAATACTTGTTAGATTTATTAAAAAAATTACATATCCGGAATCAGCGTGTAAAACTCTTTCTAACAAGATCCATTGTCGATGAGTTTTATTGGGTGGATCTTAATTATATTGTTTTTTTCAATAGAATTTCAAAAACAATGGATTCAGAACTAAAACAATGAATTCTATAGACTGTGTTTTAATTTTTGGATAATGAATTATGGGGTAAAAGAGTGAAATAAAGTTATTATATTGATTAACTCAATGAAATAAACCTGTTGAGCTCCCTTGGTCTACATGTCATTTTCATTGTTCACAACCCAATTATCAAAATCCTAAAATTGGACTTTGAATTTGAATTTGAACTATTTATGTCCCCGAAGGGACCAAGCTCAATTAGTTGGACTTAGAAACTCATGAAAGAGTACTGTGGAGTCGGTCTAAGCACTATTTATAAAGTTTAAAACCGAATGCGTTAACGAAATATTTCGTATAGCCTTTCAAGGAAAGCTGGAAACGTGAGACTGGGGATGTAGCTCAAATGGTAGAGCGCTCGCTTTGCATGCGAGAGGCACGGGGTTCGATCCCCCGCATCTCCATAAATTTAATTTTTTCGAAAATTTTCTTCAGCTGTCGGGTCAACCCGGTCCGAACTAAACGAGTCAGTAAAAACCGTAGCTACTCCTGTAACTCCTCCACCAAACCCCCTAGCGTGAAACGGCGTCGCTTGAGTTTGCTATCAGTTTTCGAACGCTGCTCATCTTCTTCAGATCCAAGTCGCTGTCGTAGGCGCGCCACCAACAACCATGTCGATGCGAGGTATCTCTCTCGGCTGCACACATAGAAACACTCTTACCCTTCTTCATCTTTCACGTATATTTTATGTTGTTTTGAATTTATGGCGGTATCGGGCAATATCTGTTCGTCCTTCTTTTGCTGCTCGAGAAACCCGATTTTCTTTTAGTGCTTTTGATGTTTGAAATTTGAGAAAGTTGTTTCGATTTGGTTTTCTTGTGTGTTCGTTTCTTCATTCCCGACCAAAGTACCATTGAATGTGTTTTTCCATTTTGTTCTTGGAGCTCTTCTATTAATACTGATGTGATCAAGCTTCCATTATTCTTGAGTTTGCTTGTGATCAAGCCTTTTTTTTCCTAACATTGTTGTGAATCTGATTTATAGATATTTTGAATATGTAGGAAAGTTTGTATGTTCTTAATTTGTTTGGAGTAAATGCAATTTTTTTTTTCCAATTTGTTATATGAAATAAGAATGCTTCACTGTCTGGTCAGTGAGGAGATCAGTACCTGGATATCCTTTCACAAATCCCAGCCCTGTATAAAAGAAGATGAAATTGCTGAAACCTAAAAATGCATGTGCAATTGTGTATTCTCTTCCACAGTTCCACCACACTTAACAGCGAAGCCGAGTCAAGCCAACAAGCCATAAACCAGAGGATTATTTATCCATAAACTCACCCGTAATTTGCATCAGTACAGCGAAATTGGAAACTTTACAACTTATATATTACCTTTACTAGCTTCTGTATTTATTGACAAGAAGTTTGGGCCAATTTAGCTGGCGGTGCTCTTTTAATAGTTTAGCTGGTCGTGCTCTTTGAAGATTTATAAACATGCCTTCCTTTTTATCAGATACTGCGTATTATCGAAACTAGGACGCCCCATCTGAGAAGGAAACCGCATCAATACGATCCTTCCGAGGACAATCTGCGAGTATATGCATATTCTAGTACCTGCCAAAAACCCCATCTGAGAAGAAAAGCCTTAACGCCCTTGCTTTCAACGGCAACTAAGAATCGCTTTGGAGTATCTACTGTTGGTATGGAGATATTTGTGCTTTATTCTTTATTATTCACTGATTATCATCTACCTCCGATTTACGCTGCGTCTTTGCTTCTCATGATTCTTCCTTGTTTGATTAGAAAAATCTCTGTAAAAATTGTTCAAATAGTGTAGATTACTTGTAAATTATTTAAACGTTTGTTTTATTAAATATATCGGATTTTGTTGGTAATTATGAATTATGATTAGCTTGAAAAACCATGGGAAAAAAAAAAAAGATGATGAAGGATACCAGAGCTGAAGTAGATACCGCATTAAACCTTTTCTTTGAAAGTTTTTTTTTCCTTCTTTCCAGATTCTCAGTTTTTTTTTTAATGTTATTTGATTACATGCTTAATTTTTTGAAAGAGGGGGCTGAACCTCGAACCTCAAACCTCGTGCGAGTATTACATCATATTAGATTCTTGTGACAGCTTTGTATGAAATTTTTTCCTTGTTCTTTTAGTTGATATTTCTGTATTTGAACAAGTTTAATGTTAGAGCCAAATTTGGTTTCAGATCTGGATTCTTTTTGTGATTACAGAATTAGGATTCATTCTGGGCTAGTTTTTTGAGCTTGGGTTAATCTGAGCTGATATCATGATTTACCGGTGCAGTTTTTTGGTGTTGCAAAATGTCCACTTATTTCTAAAATGTCATTGAGCATGTTCTATGTGATTCTAGAACATTTTTGCAATATATTATTGACAATTTTACTTAATTTTACAAAATACACAAATTCTGATTTTACAGTTCTTTTCCGATTTTAGATAAAATCTCGATTTTGACTACCTTGCTAGTAACTGAAACATCAAGAAAAAAAATTTGGATTTAGTCGCTAAATGTATAATATGAGAGACGTGGATCTATGATTCTTGAAGAGCAAAACAAACACACTGATTTTTACAAAAACAAAATTCGCGTGCCAAGTTCTGCAAGGAGTGAATTTGCTCAAGGAAGAAGTATCTAACTGATTTCCTATGTGCGAATAATTTTCATTTCTTTTATGTTATTTTCTTTTATTTTGTGCCACTTGTGTCCTTTGTAACTATTTCTTGATGATTTAACTTGATTTTGGGGTGTGTTTGACACAACATCTATGACAATCTAGCGCATATTGAGCCCAACACCGCTACCCTACGAAGCCCATGCGCCACCAAATTTATGGTGAGAAATTCAAAATAAAAAAAGAAAGAACATAAAAGAAATGAAAATTCCGTGCAGTTAGAGGAATCAGTTAGATACTCCTTCCTTAAGCAAATTCACTCCTTGACAGAGCTTGGCACACGAGTCGTAGATCCATGTCTCTCGTATTATGTATTTTGCGACTAAATCCATTTTTTCCCCATCTTTTAGTTATTAGTATTCGTTATGTTTTATGAGATTATTATTCAGTATTCACTTTTTTTTTGGTATTCATTTTTTGCTCATATATGTAACATGGTTGCAGTGCAATTGGAGCTATATAAGCGGATGGCTGACGTTGCAAATGAGAAGACGCCCGAGAATGTCTTTGGTTTGACAGCATTTGTTGGGGACTTGACTCTCGAAGAAGATGCCAGCAGGTTTCGCTACTTGATTGTTTTGTTTATTTTGTACCAATTTAGTTTATCTTAGTGTCTTGGCCTGAGAAGATCCAACTTGTTTTTTGGTTGTTGTTAGTTGTGATGATATATCTTTGGAAGGACTCGAGCAGGAACTAGAAGAGTTTAAGAGTGACGATGTAAGTAGCACCGAAGTTGGTTTGTCGTAAGTTGGTTTGTCGTGCACCTAATATGTAGGCTCTATTTGGATCTTATTATAATTGATAGTGATACCTTTCACCATCAAGGAGCTGAGCTGCTGGAGAGTACATTTGTAAGTAGCAATGGAGTTGGTTTGTCGTGCTCCTAATATGTAGGCTCTATTTGGTTCTTATTATAATTGATACCATTCACCAACAAGGAGCTGTGCTGCTGGAGAGTATATTTGTGTTGCTTCACTCATTTTATATTTTCCTTCTCATTTTCTTCATGATCTTTGTTGCAAGAAGTTTGTTGAATGTAAATTTCATTATTCTTATGGTCAACATCTCTACTCAGCTATATTTTAGCTGTTGTTATGACTTATGATTTGATATATATGTAGCTTGGGGAAATATTTGGCCACCCATGGCATCCCCTTACTTAGACAATGGTGCTTATTTTGGTTATATAATATAATGTATTGCTACGAAGTTTGATTTAATCAAATTGCTTTGTTTTGTCTAATGATATTAGATTTCATTTTGTCTAATGATTTTCCTCATTGCAAAAGAAAAATAAAAGGCATCTGGCGGATGTTTGTTTCTTATTATGTTGCCTACATCTTCATAGGTTGTTACAAACATACTATTGAAGGGTACGACACTTAGAGACCATACAAAGGGGGTCGAGAACAATCTGCGGCAAGTTGAATTGGACTCAATTCAGGTTTGTCGTTTCTTACTTGGAATGCATTTCTTTTGCCAGTGTCAGCACATCAATTAATGTTCTACTTCATTCGTGCTTGGAAAATCTTCGCTCTGATTCTTGATCTTATGGTTAATCTGGATGTATTTTGTTCAGCTTGTACTAATGCTTTGGCTTAAAGGTAGTTAGTACTTGGCTGATAGCTTATCCTATATTTATCTGTTCAAAAAGATGCTATAAAGTAGGAAAACATTGACATGATTCTCCCCTTTATTCTAAGGATACATCATACATCAATCTGAAGATACTTGTTGCCTAATGTAAACATTTTTATTCTGTTAGTTTTTGGTTCCTTTATTCATTTAATTCATTTTCCATATTTGGTATGGCTTTACGATGGCATCATCTTTTTGGTAGAATCTTTGATTCAAGTACATGTCACCCAATGGAATGGTCATTTAGCATGTAGTGACGCTGTTTTGGCAGGTTGTTTGAACCTTGCTTAGGTATGTTGTTGGTTTGTGTAGTCACAAAGTAAAAGTTATTACATACAGAGGCTGTCTTAGTGATGTTCGATTTTCATTTTCATTTTCGTTTCATTTCATTGTGTTTGACCTGTTGTTTTTTTATTCATTAGATACTTGCTCCTCTAAATGCTCATTTTCATCTCAAATGCTCCTTATACCCAGGATTACATAAAAGAGAGCAACAATCTAGTCTCTCTTCATGATCAAATTCGTGATTGTGATCACATCTTGTCACAGATGGAAACTCTTCTCAGTGGTTTTCAGGTATGTCTTTTTTTGCTGGATACTTCAATATTTCTACATTAAAATTTTGAAAAGCTTACTAATTCTTCTTTTTTATTTGTTATGATTTTTCATTATCTTACTTGACAAAGGAAATGCTATTCCATATTCAAACTTTTTTTGTGACAGTCGAGTGTTTAAATTTGTGATGGATCATTAATTCAAACAATGATAAGAGTTGCCGATGGGGAATTAGTATTTGTGGTTCTTTAAATTTTGCCTGGTTTTTTAGTCATTATTTCTACATTCTTACATCTGCATATTTTTGAATTGCCTTTTTTCTTGGGAAATGGCATGGTAGAATATCTTGACAAGTGATAATCTTCAAAAAAGAGTTGTTTATGGCCAGCAGATGTTTTCTTTGCAAAAGCGAAAAGGAAACTGTCAGACATATTAGCCTTCGTAGTGATTGGGTCGGCAATTTGGGAATCATGGCTTTAGAATGAATGGAAGTGGGTTGGACAGTAACTGGGTATATTAAAAGTGAACTGAAGGCTTGGTCTTTCTGTAAGGAGTGGGAGGAGATTTGTTCATGTCATTCCACTATTCATCGATTTGTTTATTTGGAACAAGAGCGACATGAGGAATTTTGAAGGATCAGAGACTCATCTTAATATTCTAAAGGAAAGTTCTCACTTATTGCATTTGGTGCAGTGGTTCTTGTAACTTGGATTAAAGTACTACCAAAGTACCGAGAAGCATTGAGTCCAAGACATAAGAGATGTTGGAAAAAGTAAATATCTTTATGTGATCTTCATTCGGCAGATTAGTAGAATAGCAGGATTTGGTTGGCTTGTTCTACCAATTTCTGGCTCAACCCTACTTTTCCTTCTTTCTTCTTTTTTGTTTTTTTTTTTCCTGTCAAACCTGCTGGCTTTGTTTCTTTGTTTTACTTTCTAGTTGGCAAACTGGCAATGCTCTTTGTAGTTATTGGGTGACATATCTATTATAATTAAGGTTTCATAATTCTTGCAGGTTGAGATTGGATCTATAAGTTCAGACATAAAAATTCTTCAGGAGAAGTCCATGGATATGGGCCTGAGACTGAAGAATCGTAAGGTATTTTTATCATAAAACTGGGCTGTTTTCATTTTTCTCCTCTTTGATACTGGTAAAACCACAAAAGCCATAAATTTGTACATTCTTAGTTGGTTTTGGCAGTTATAATTTTATGACTTGCTGTCTTATCTGTTCAACAAAGATGATAATTGAACTATCTAGGAATCTTTTTTGTTGAAATTGAAGTTTATGTAGCTTATAAGGTGATAACAAGCTGGCTCTCCAATTGGTGGGGTTTGATTAAGTTTAGATTTTATGTTGTTTCCTGTACAGTTGAACTCTATCATTCCAGGCAAAGGATGAGACTATTATCCTCTATAAAATTTTAAAATTTGTTATAACTTTAATTTTAATTTTTTTTTCTTTCATTCAAGTGTAAATGTGTGGGTTTTTGAAGAATTCGATGGGTTTGCAGTCTTGAGATATTTTATCACAGTCCCTTCATGCTGATCATCATCGTTAGAATGAAATAACAGTGCCTAACGAGAAAAATAGAAGCGTTGTTGATGCCAGATCTTGAAATTTGGCTTCTATATAAACTTCTAGATAAACGTACTTGTCAGAGTTGATTGTTCTACAATAGGTTCAATTTAGTTCCAAACACACATAGTCAGGTAGTAGGAGTCCTTTAACAGACCCCTGGTTGCAGCCTTCCATTCCATGTAGAAATTATGAGGAATGGTTGTTTCGTGTCAAATTTGTTGTCTAGGAGTTTATGTTTTTTTTTTTTTTTTCCTTTCGTAGTTTTGTACTTTACATTTTATTCAAAGTTTGTTCCTTGTCTTTTCATCTTCCCTTTTGCCTATTTATTTTACTTGTCAGACATCACAATGGAGTTTATCATGTTTTTTTGTTTGTTTGTTTTGTTTTCTTTACTTCTATATTTTACATTTTTTTTATTTTTTTTTTCTTCTCGTGATCTCTATAGGTTGCTTTTAATAGAGTAGATTTGGGGCTGACTAAATCCTTTTTTATGATTGAACTTCTTCCACTTCAAGCTATCCATTCCTTAGTTCCTTTGTTGTCTTCCTTTTATACTGTTCTCTACTGTATGGTGCATTGATTATATTCTGCTGACATGCACTTGTATGCTTCTTTTTCAAATTGGTAACATCTCTTGGTTTTTCAATCAATCCATCAAATCAGTTATGGTCGGGAGGTTTGGTTGGTCTCATTCTTGCATATTGTTGGTAAACAACACCCGTGCACAATGCTCCCATAGTGGGTGGGGTTGGGGACAGCCAAGATTTATGCAGACCTATCCCAACATAATCCGTGGAGAAGTTGTATTCAGGGATTAAACATGTGACCTCTAGGTTGCACTCTTTCCACTAGGACTGCTACCATTGGGCCACATGTTCGACCTCGCCCACTGCAGGGGTCTAGTGCACGGGAGTTGTTTTCCTTTTTTTCTTTCGTATTGCTGAAATCAGCATATGTAGAGGCTGAGATTACATGTGCCGATTAATTAGTGTTCTTATACACCTTTTATGTTTTGTTTCCTCAAAGAAATGGAAGCATTCTAAATAAAGCTTGTAGTCTGCTGTGGGACATTGAAGCATCTTGTCTCATACATCATGTAATTGATATAGATTCTTGTAGTGGATGTCAATTGAATATTTCACTACTCTTCTTTTGTTGAAGTCATTGTTTCATCAGTTTAGTTTTCTATAGGGGTAGACATTGGCTGAACCAAGCTGGCATGCAAGCTAGCTCACAAGCCAAATAGAAACTTGATCCAAGCTATTTTATCAAACAAGCACTTCATTAGAGGTTGATGACTCGATGCATGGTCGCCTTTTTTTTCATTGCATTTTTTCTGACTTTTAATGGCCCAACACCTATGGTAATTTGTTTATGTTCTTTTAACAGGTAGCAGAATCAAAATTGGCGAAATTTGTTGAAGACATTATTATCCCTCCAAGGATGATAGACATAATTGTTGATGGAGAGGTCTTCCCAATATTTGTTTATCGTCATGCATTCTTATGTTAGCATGATTTATTTGTCATTAATGTTGTACTCTCTTATGGTCTCTTCCACGAGTATACATGCTGATGCATTTTTGTAGCATCCAATGATTTAATTCTCTTAGTTGTATTTGACCTAATTGTTCATATTTCTGTATATTTTGTTTGAGAAAGTTCAATGGAATCTTAATAGCAGAACATGTAGTCACTCCACGTGCTAAAAGTAGTTTATGGACATAAATTATAATACTACATGTATTGAGGGAATGTTTGCTGCCTAAGATCAGGAGGCTTTTCTATGTGCAATGAGTTATGTTTATGAGCTTTCTAGAACCCTAGATCCTAAGGTACACATTTGAATATTGATGACACTTAGTACCGGAACCGCCTTCTTGTTACGGGATCTTTGATGATTTATTCTTTCAATTCTTGGATTTTCTAGTTAGATTAAAATTTTCAAAGCATGTGTATGTGGACATCGCTTGTTTTACGAATAATCTGCAGACCCACACTGCTATTTGATTGTAAAAACCATGATGTAGCCATATGTTTTGTAGTTTATATCGGATAAGGAATTTTGTTCATTTTCTTTTCTTTCTCAAGTTGGCTTATTTATCGACTTTTTTGCGATGTCATATGTGATCTAGCTTGACTTCATGTTCTACTAGGTCCTTGTGCAGCCTTATATTCACTCTTACATGTTACATGGTGCAGCTGCATTACATTATCCTTAAAATTTTCTTTTCTTCATGATTTTTACATTTAGTTAGCTGAAATAAATTCTGATCCCTTTCCACCATCTGTAACATACTTGTGATGGATTTTCAATGCAGGTCAATGATGAATATATGAGAACTCTTGAAACTTTAAGTAAGAAACTGAAATTCGTCGAGGTGGATGCCATGGTTGGGGCTTCAAAAGCCCTAAAAGATGTTCAACCTGAGCTCGAAAAACTTCGGCAGAAAGCAGTATCGAAGGTTCATTATTGTTTG
Source organism: Tripterygium wilfordii (assembly GCF_013401445.1). Classification (NCBI taxonomy): domain Eukaryota; kingdom Viridiplantae; phylum Streptophyta; class Magnoliopsida; order Celastrales; family Celastraceae; genus Tripterygium; species Tripterygium wilfordii. The sequence goes on along the minus strand of NC_052235.1, from coordinate 9,086,752 downwards.
GAGTTGCTACATGTTTTGGATCACTTTGACTACAAGTCACTGGCATAATATATTTTATTTTTTCGAAGATTAAAATCTTATTGACCAAGAGCACCCAGGGGCTCCAACTAAGATGGCTTGGTGACCACATGTGGTTCCCAACTACAGTGTTCTGCCTGTCATCTATATTAGTTTGATGATTATGAGCATCAGCAGAAATGTGTCTACATGATTTTCTGCCTACCCCTTTTCTACATTATTTGTCACATATTCATAATTATTATTTCCTAATCTGTTGGCTTGAGTACATTGAATCTTTTTGTACTCATATCTTTATAGGTGTTTGAGTTCATTGTTCAAAAGCTACATGCGCTGAGAAAGCCCAAAACAAATGTCCAGATCCTTCAACAGAGTGTACTTTCAAAGTACAAGTGAGTTATCATGATAATATTATTGCTGTTGTTCAAATCATCTGGCAATTCTTTTTGTTGGTTGTACATAATTGTATGACCTGTGTAGAGTTATTAAACTTTGCTTCCCATGGTGCAGATATCGTTTTATTGTTTTGTATAATTTCTTCTTTATGTTTTCCATGCAATATTGTTATTTACCATATAGAAAGCTGCTATCAAAGAGATACATTTTATGTCCGCCGACCATCACTTTTTCGTAGTTTGGGTCTTTCTTACTTCGTTTCTCTGCATTAATTGCCGGTATAATACAAGTTAATAGTTTATAACGTGAAACATGTAGGTATATTATTTCCTTCCTTAGGGAACATGGCAAAGAGGTATATCTTGAGGTTCGGGGAGCATACATCGACACAATGAACAAGGTGACTGATTGGAGTTTGTACTTGTCTTTAATAAAGATTTTTTGGGACTTTAAAGGTTATGCTATGAAGAAAGATTTTGCTGCCTGTAAAACATTCATGTATAAAGTAATGTCTTTTTTCATTGTTAAATCTTATTCTTTGCCCTCGCCATTTTCTGTCAGATGCGATGAATATTTGTTATTCTTTTAATTTTCAGAGTTTGTATTCTGCATTAACTAGAGTCTAGAAGCACATCTTTAGTTAGAAGTCATTGTCTGTCTTTTTATCATTTGCTTTCTCACAACCATTTACCCCGATTCTAATCCAAGCTCAAGCATGGTGAAAAATAGAAGCATGTTGCCCATGTGTGAATGATGTAGTGCTTTTAGTTGGAGTGAAGATGTCTTAGAGAACTTTTATAAGCAGGTCCATTATTTATTTTTAGATTTTTTCCCTAGGACCTTATTTGTTATCACAATTCTACTTCTGTAATTTCATTTGATTTATGAGATTTTCTTGGCTCCTTACAGTTTTTAATTTAATTTTCTTCTTTGCTCCCTCACTTCAGTTTATTTTTATTTTCATTTATGACTGTTGTTGACTTTATGATCGATAAATATGATCCTAAAGATATGTCTTGTTTAAAAGGACAAAGGGCACACTGATAACGGAAAACCGTCAAATGCTTTGTTGTTCTTTTACATATTTTAGTTTTTTTTTGTCCCGTATGAAGTGTCCTTGTTCTTATCTGTAACTGTCAAAAGCATGCATTTTTCACTAGCGACATTATTCATTAGCAACATTATTTAACCATCAAAAGTATAAATGTTTTGACCTTGTGATGGTGAATATGTATCGCATAAAATACCAAACTATGTAAATGTGTTTAGTGAAACATTTAGAACAATTGCTCTGGACAAGAAGGACGTACAAAGAAACTCTTATTCTTTGACATGTTTGTTAGAACTGCATAAATTGTGGAAGGAAGTGTCCATAGAAACCCATTTTTCCTCTTTTGTAACAGTTGGCTTCCAATTTTCAGTCAAGGAACCATGAGAAGACTAAAAGAGAGACTTTTTTAATTTGGACTGAAAAGAGATCAAACTTTATTCATGATACAATACTAAGAGAGTGTACCAATCCTTTGTCCCTTGGGGAATGCTAAACCCAACACCTCCCAGTTTCTTTGATGCATCATTTTAAAGATTCTTATTGCCCAGAGTGTCTATAGATCTGAGTTCCTTGAATCTGTTTTCTTTTTTATTTTTTCTTTTCTACCAGTTTCTTTAGTATTGATGCATCATTTTAAAGTTTCTTTAGCGCCCATATAGATCTGAGTTCCTTGAATCTGTTTTCTCTTTATTTTTTTCATTTATAGCTATAATCATTATACATGGTCTTGTCTTTTTATTTCAAGAACAAGATGATGTGCAAGATGTTGCCGAGCTGACAGCTATTGGGACGTTGAATGCTTATATTTTAAGGTTGCACTAAAGCTTGCAGCTTGATACGCAGATACATATGCAAGTACTGCGATACAGTTTGATCTACTAAAATGCATGATGTCACACTGGCCAAATGATGAATGTACTTTGATTCGTCCTTGGGTTATTTTTTCCTAATGTTTTGCGCAAATTTAGCTGCTCACAAAAAGCTTGCAGCTTGATATGCAGATACATGTGGGAGTACTATGATACAGTTTAATCTACTGTAGTGCATGATCGGACATACCAAACTGATGAGTATTTTTTTTTTGGGTTGTTCCTATGTTATTCTCCCATTAATGTTTTGCATGTGGCATATTCCAATTGCATCACATATAGGTATCAATGTGTCATTTTGACAGCAAATTTAGTTTAGCATGGTTTAAAGATTTTTTTTAAAGCACTAGAAGTACCATGCAAGGCCATTAAGAAGTATTGAGGATATGCTCTGTTTAACAGGTTCTAAGCATGCATTTCCGTGCTTATATTCGAGCGGTGGAGAAATTACAATTAGACATCGCGTCATCTAGTGATTTAATTGGTGTGGAGGCCAGAAGTACTAGTCTTTTTTCAAGCAGAAGGGAACCATTGAAGAATCGATCTGCTGTCTATGCTCTTGGGGAGAGGATTAACATATTAAAGGTGCTCACGAGCTTGCTTTTACCATATACCATACGAAATTTTTTTATGTATTTGTTTGCCTGCTGTGGCCACTTGGAACTTTCTATTCAGAAGACGATCTCATATTATACATGTTGCATAATTGCATAAATACGTACCATCGTCATATATAAGATTCATAATAGCATCTCTGACCCTTTTGTCACTGCAAAATTAAATATGTTATAAATAAGATACTCATGAGAGCATTGTATAAATCCAAACCAAACAACTCGAAGAGGTATTGTACGCTCTGGGTTAATGCCTACATGGTTTTATCCTTAAAAAGGCCCTCTCTCAGTTGAGAAGGGTTTTATCTTTTACTTATAGACCACATCAATGTCTTACACCTAACCGATGTGGATATAAGTCTTTAACACTCTTCCACACTTTTAGGCGGGGTTATGCGAGCCCAACAAGTGGACACGGGTAGAGGACTTTTAGGATTGAGTCTTCTCTTCGATACCATGTTAAAATATAGGCCTAAGGTCCTGCCACACACTTGGGAAAATTGGGCCATAATACAAGCTTCGAACCGTCCAACTCAAAAGCTTAAGCTCATGAGTCAGGGCCCAATTGCTTGTATTATGAACCACTCAATCACTCCACATTTTTCCTGGGACTTTTGTGTGGGTATGTTCCAACAAATCATTCAAGCATGTTATGCATGACTGGCATAGATTTAAATGCATGTTTTTTTCTTGACAAAAAAAAATGCATGTTTTTTTTCTGAGACCACAAAAACTCTCCAGGGTAGGGCCTATCCATGTAAAGTAAATCCTGGATGCTGGCAATCACCTGCAAAACACCAATATTAGTTAAATCTAAGTTGCGCTTGGGGAATTCGTACCCTACACCTCCGAGTTTGCAATTGGTCCCTGGGTATCTTTCCTTATTGTTGGTGTAACCTTATTAAGCTAAAATGGATGTCAATATGTTATCTTATCTTCTCAGTTCTCACTAGTATATATGAGTAGGGTTTTCATTTACATTGGTTAGAAAAATGTTGTATATATTTTTGTTGTTTTATTGCTTACTTGTTTTCATGTTAGGAAATTGATCAGCCTGCATTGATTCCACATATTGCTGAAGCAAGCTCCCAAAAGTATCCATATGAGGTCCTTTTCAGGAGCTTGCACAAGCTGCTTATGGACACTGCTACTTCTGAGTACCATATAGCTGCCTTTTCCTCGTTATTTTTTTTTAAAATTTCTTATTAAATCTTAGAGATGACTAAGTTGTGTGTTGACTGCTTTCTTTCATTTTGCAGATACCTTTTCTGTGATGATTTCTTTGGGGAAGAATCCATATTTTATGAGATTTTTGCTGGTAATTGTGATAAATTATTCCCTCCTTAAAATGCATAGTTTTTACTGGTGCATCAAGGTGCACTAGTGGGATTTAGATACTTTTGGACTAACTACTAAGGAGCAATACCACATGCTTGGTATTGCATATGATCTTAAAGCTTCAAATCTTTATACATGCTGATGAAATGAGAAAGTTCTTATCTACATGTGGAAGAATTCGGTTCACATTTGTTAAGAACTTTGAAGATAATTACCATATCTTTTGTTGGCTTAATATTCTACTAATTGTTATGAACTTTGAAGATAATTACCATATCTTTTGTTGGCTTAATATTCTACTAAGTGTTATGGATCTTCATTTGTTGTTGCTATGATATCTTCAGGTCCATGTGCTGTTATTGATGAACACTTCAACTCGATACTTCCAAATTGTTATGATGCTATTGGCCTAATGCTTATGATTCGCATTATACACCAGCACCAGGTGATGTCCTGAGCTTGTATGATTACTTCAATGTGCCTATCTTTGGCTTATGGTTCAATCTTCAATCACACGTTATATAATGTCGGTTTGAATCTCATACATAAAACTGCTATGCCTCTATTGCCTGTTATGCATCTATTTCCTGGAAAACTATGAGATTTCGAACAATGCTTAGAAAAGTAATGCATATTTTTCGTGGATTTTGGGTGAAGATTAAACTTGGTGCCAACTCTACTATCATTATGACTGCAGTGCCTTCTGTTAAAATTAGGATTTTGGTGCTGAAATAGACTAGGTGTTTGTGAAAAAATGGTTTTTACCACCGTTTACTGGGCCCATCTATGTAAATTGTAAAGGGTGTTTCTGGCATATAGTAATTTGCGATAGGATTAACTAGGAGTCTTGCTGACCCTAACATCACGATCGGTTAAATGCTTTGATAATAGGATGGTGATGATTAAGCAGTCCGGATCTTGCGTGCTTTTAAAGATTTCCTGTGTTAGGTCTCACAGTCCAATCCTAGTCATATATTCCTTAACCTAAGTTAGGCTTACTGTGAAATAAAAGTTACCTGGCTCTAGAATTGAAGATCAATTTGCAATCAAACTATGACACAGCTTATTTTATTATGATTTGGTCATCAAGAAAGAACCAAATATTTCAAATTAGAACACAAGCAAATGACACTGACATAGACATGGAAGTGATAGATCCTAATCACCTGATTAAAACTTCATGGAATTTAAGCATTGTGGATTGTATGAGTCTATGCTCAAATCAATTTACTCTGTTTGAACTGTTCGGCTTTTCTATTAGTTCTGCCCATTTAAGCTCTTAAAGGATTATACACGTACTCTACCAGCTCCTTTTGTATGAGGTGCTGCATTATATGCTTGTACTTGAATTGATTACCTTAATTCTCATCCATTTGTATTCTTAAAACCGAAACCCAGTGTAAAAACTCTCTGATAGTCTGCAACAAATGACAGTTCACTTTTTATTTATATGTTGTATTTATTTTTAAAAAAATTATTATTAGCCTTAGAGGAGACTCGAACTTGCTAGGTTTATAATCTGAGTGTCGAATTGGTGTCTTGCAAATAGTTTGTGGGTTGCTGACACTTTAATTTCCTTTTCCAGCTCACTATGTCTCGGAGGAGGATTCCTTGCTTGGATTCATATCTAGATAAGGTCTGTTTTTGGATATCATTTATGATGTTAGTGCAAATGTAGTTCATGGAGCTCCTTTTAGAATTCATGAGTTTTGATTTATGGTCCAATTACTTCAGCGACTTCTTTTAGTTCCCTGTAGATTGACCATGGCTGAATACTCCTTGAGATTTATTTGAGACTTTAGATCAAGCATTCTATGCTTATGCAAAAAGCATGCACACATTACAAAGGGAGACTTAACTGGCTGGTTGCTCATACATGATACAATAAGAGAGAATGTGGTCAATATATTCCTGTATATTGCAGCTGGATGGTGGTTGAGATAGGCCATCTCAATTGTTGGCTTTTACATCATAAGTAGAAGCGTTAATTAATTTTATTATAGTTCAATGGCGGTTTTCATCGTAGGGAGACTAACTCTGAATAAATCTGAGCAGGTCAATATTTCACTTTGGCCTCGCTTCAAGATGGTATTTGACTTGCACCTTGGCAGCCTTCGTAATGCAAATGTCAGGACTTTATGGGAGGATGACATTCATCCTCACTATGTTATGAGACGCTATGCTGAATTTACAGCTTCTCTTATTCATCTTAATGTTGAATATGGAGATGGCCAGGTTAGTTATTGTTTGGAAATGAAAACTTACAGTTGCTATTTCATTATTTTATTTTGTCCTTTTTTAGGGATTAGTTACTCATAATATTCGAATTGCAGCTTGAATTGAATATGGAACGACTGAGAATGGCCGTTGATGATTTGCTTATCAAGCTTGCAAAACTGTTCCCAAAACCAAAACATCAGATTGTGTTTCTCATAAACAATTATGATATGACAATATCTGTGCTTAAGGTGAGGATCATGTTTTGGTTTTCTTTCTAAATAAACTAAATCTTAAGTGACCTGGCCATGGCTATCTAGTTTTGACTTAGAGAAGTTAATTACGTAGTTTATGTGCCTTTTTGATTGAATTATGCATGCTAATGTTTTGTTGCTTAAGAATATCACATGCTTAGGTTTTGACCACTGATTAAAAATTCTTGTCTCGTTGATTTCAGGAAGCTGTTCCTGATGGTGGGAAAATTCAACTGCACTTTGAGGACCTGCTGAAGAGCAACACAACTTTATTTGTGGTAAGCGGCTCCACTTACCAATAATTGTTCAATAATGGATAAGCCTGCAAATATGAAGCCTGGACAATAGTTGACCACTAGGTTTATGCTTAGCTTACTTTTTGAAAGGGCCTCTAGCTGACATCATACTTGAGCAGTAATCACTATTAGCCTTTAGATATTTAAGCGAACTTGTCGGACAAGGATCTGTCACGTAATCCTAGGTTTTAAGGTAGTTAGTCGAGGTCAACAACAGCTTTAGGTCACCGAACTAGGCTAGTTGCCTAGTTTCAATATTTGTCCGTGTCTGCCTCATTTTACTTCTATAAATTTTTTTTTGTTTGTGGTCTGCATTTTTTCATCATTTTTTTCTTTCGTTTTGTGCAGGAGGAGCTGCTACTAGAGCATTTTGGTGATCTAATCAAGTTTGTGAAGAACCGAGCATGTAAGTATTATACTAAGCAGCACCACTTGGAATATGTTATCATTTGAGGAGATAGGCTTATTTGCAATTATGACAGCGGAGGACCTAAGTACTAGTTCTGAGAAGCCCATAACTATTGAGGAAGTCGAGCCGCTGGTAAAGGATTTTGCAAGCAGATGGAAAGCTGCAATAGAGCTGATGCACAAAGATGTGATTACATCTTTCAGTAACTTCTTGTGTGGCATGGAGATTTTAAAGGCTGCATTGACCCAGCTATTGCTTTACTATACCAGACTTTCAGATTGCATAAAGAGGATTGTTGGCGGGTCTGCGCTAAACAAAGATCTCGTTTCCATATCTTCGATCATGTATGAGATCAAGAAATACTCAAGGACTTTTTGATGATGGTTATAGTGTCACCTGGCTACTCTCGGGAGAGATTTATTTGCTGATTATGGATGCATGGCCAACTGAAGCGTAGGAGAATCAAAGTTCTGTTTGCAATGCCTGCTAGAATCGTATTTGATGTGATGTCGAAATCTTGAGCGAAATCTGGTAAGGTTTTATTTTGGAATGCCTAAACTATTCATGAACCTTCTTTGCCGGTGCTACAATTTTTGAACAGCATTACTAATTCTCGTAGCTATATGGATGTTTATGGACTAAGTGAATACTTTCTGTTATTATGAAAGTTTTTTGTGTTAAATGATTGAATGACATGCCACATGTTATTGGGTACATAAAGTATTGTTGGTGTGGCATTATGCAATATCAGTGTGCCTTCAACCTGTGGGGCTGGAAGGACGCAAGGGAAATAAATCAGGGATGGTGGGGAAGAAAGAGGATCATGCGGAGGTATGATTGGGAATGAAGTCAGCTGGCTGTTGGGAAGTGACGGGCTTTTCTTTTCCATAGACAAATAAAGTTGTGAGTAGGAGTGGCAAAACTTTGTCCTGTTATTCGAATGATGAAATTTGTCCGACCCAGATTAAACAAAGTTTGAACATAAGTTATATGTTCAAAATCTGGTCAAATATAAAATTTTATCCAGTCAAAAATGAGATCTGGGTCCAAACAGAAATCGTCCGATTTGTTTGTCCGAACCCTAACTCGAATTAGGTTATTGTTCGATTTACTTGTCCAAATTTAAACCAATCTGGGTTTGGTTAATTAGTTTAATATCCTAAATCTACTATCCAACTTTTAGAATTTCGAAGTTTAAAAAAAAAGTCAGCTTATAAGTTAAAATATTTTAGTTTATAAGTTGGAAAATAAGTTGTCACATATTTGGCGTATGCGATGATGATTTATCAATGATGAATTATATAAATTGTGTCAAATAAAGTGGCATTCAACATGTAAGACATTTGAGAAATAAGTTGTCACGTATTTGGTGAAATTTTTAAGTTGTTAGTTTATAAGTTATGAAATGAATTGTCAGTTGTTTCGTGAAACTTATAAGCTAGGGATGATAATTTATCAATAAGGAGATCCTTGACATTCAACATGCAAGACACTTGAGAAATATATTTTTCTTTTCTGATTACTTATGAATTATATTTAATTTAAAGGTTATGCATCATATTTTAAGTAAAAAATAGCTTGTGGCAATGCATCTTATCTCACCCCTTAAGGTATGGGTTGGACCAAAACACACTCATGGGCATGGGTCGTGGGCTTAGGGCTTGGTTTGGCCCATTGACTTTTTGATAGGGTGCTCTGGAAGCTTGCAGGGCAAGCGGAACCGAAATGTCCATCATGATGTCAAATGTCAAGACGATCTCATAAATCTCACATCACCTGCCGATGAGAGGAAGTGCATAATATAATGATGGGGACTATTTGCACCCCCGAGTTAACTAAGTACACCCCAAAAACTCAAAAAAAAACTCAATCTAACAACACTCCAGTTGACCCTACCAAATTCCTCTTCTCCTTTTTCCCTTATAGCAACACCATCACCGCCTCTTTTCTGGTTCACCATCACCACTTCTTTCCTAGTTCACCATTACCACCTCTTTCCTGGTTCAAGGCACCATAACCATTAGAGTGAAGGCTCCTAGATCGTGAGGGAACACGTTGATCACTTGGATCCCATAAATTTGGGGTTTGGTTCCATCTCTTTTCGTCACCTTTGATGAAGATATGAACTCATTTGTAATTGAAACCACAAGAGGTCTATGAGATGGTAGGAGACATGTTGGTGGTGGGTTGGGGAGATAGATCGCTTGATGGACCTCTTTTTAATCGATTTGATTATGAAAAAGAGCCGATCTACAAGATGGGTATTCTTGCATTTGTTCTTCTTTTTGTTTATCTACAAAAGAAGAAGAGTTGCGATGTTGATGATGATTTGATAAATCCATGGTGGCGACAGAGGCTGTGTTTAGAGGCTAGGTTTCTATGAAGGGTTAAGGGATAGAGTGATGGCTCTTTTGGAGGAGATGAGGTTAGGGTTAGGGTTAGGGTTTGATGAAGAAGAAGACTTATTTTGTTTTTTTATTTTTAAATTTTCTTTAATCTCAACTATTGATGAGATCCAACGGCTGAGATTATGGAGTATGGTTTGTAAAATTTGACAAAAACACAAATTGGGGTATACTCATAAATGTTATATTTTTGGATGGGGTTTATTTAGAATGGGGTGTGCTTAGTTAAGCAAAGAGTGCAAATAGTCATCATCTAATATAATAGGTCAAACTCTCAAATTAATAATAATTGGTTTCCCTTGGAGGAGTTGCACCACATCTCATTGGAACTCCGTAGTTAAGCGTGCTTCTGCGAGAGGAATATTGGGATCATTGAGCTAGTTGGGTCCAAAGCCGACAACTGTTACTGAACTTGAGGAGGCGGACTGTTATAGTTGGTATCGGAGTCGGGGCCCTGAGGTCAGGTGTGTGGACTCACAGGGACGTGAGCCTCCTTATGGGAGTGAGATAGGGTGCCTGGAAGCTTTGGAAAGCGGGATTGAAGTGTTTGTCGTGCCGTCAAGTGTCAGGACTATCTCATAAATCCCACATCACTCAAGGATGAGGGTAAATGCAGAATATAATAGGTCAGACTCTCAAATCAGTAACAATCGATTTTCCTTGAAGGACTTGCACGAAATCCTACTGGAACTTCGTAGTTAAGCGTGCTCGTGCTTTTACTAGAATAACAGTGAGATGGGTGAACGGGTGACCTCCTGTGAAGACAAAGTCGTGAGGGTCCATTGAGCCCAAAGCGGACAAAGTGATAATGGACTTGAAGGGGTGGGCTATTACACTCCAGGCTTGTGATTGGCTGACATGTGAGATTGAGTCGAAAGAAGGAAAGACTCTCAAGGGTCGAGTCGAGGAGAAACAGAGCAAGTGGCGACGTGACAGATTTGAGCTATCCATGCACGTGTGACATATTTTAGCTATCTTTTAGGCAGTAGATCCATGCACATGCATGCTATGATGACAAATGTAAAATAGGCAAATAATAAGCCATACTTGCAATAGGCCGATCCGATTTTGCAGGCTTACTCCAAATGGGTTGTACAAAGGTGTGCATGGGGCAAACTATGGGCCTGCTGTACAATGCTTTGAGTTGAACAACTTTTTTGTTGCCTGGGTCAATAGGTTTTTTGGCCGTACATTTTGCATATACTCTCCAAGTTTTTTTTTTTTTTTTTTTCGGCAAACAGGATTACAATTGACTAAGATGAATCTCAAAATTATGATCAGGGGGATCAAGATCATTATACAATCAAAATTGAAGTTCTCAGAACATGTGATTTGGAATGTCACCAGACAAAGCCTTGTCAGCGGCCCATTTGGCGAGAGAGTCCGCCCAAGTATTCTGACACCTGTGAATTTTGATAATGGACCAAGAATAAAACCCATCAAGCTTGCGTCGAGCCTCAACAATCAGGTCCTCAATAACCCACTCCGCAACCAAATTGAGCTGCTTAATTGCATGAACCACCACTAAAGCATCCCCTTCGATATTAATCTTCTGGACAAAGAGCTCCGCACATGTAGCCAACCCTAGAAGCAAGTTAAGTAGAGCTTAATTTGAAAAGTAGCAACGTAGTTGTCGAGTTGTACAACTGCCTTGTGAGACAAGCCACTGTGGTGACCATCTATGGGGCACTCTCAATGGCGATGAATAGTCCTGTGACAACTCATACAAACCGGTTAATAGGTGAAAGACCTGATTTCGACTTTCTATATATCCGCCTTTATGTATAAAACGATTCATTAATTACAGAAACGTGTCAATAAACCGGTTAAATAACGTGTATAAGGCAAGAGTCATGTTTGTATACGTGTCACTAAGGTTATGATTGAAATGTCTTCAATTTTCTTGGATTTCGAGACCACCTTCTATCATATTAATGGAGCCTTTCATAAAAAAAAACATTAATTTGCAAAATATTCAAAAGGTACTTTTGGTCTTCTTCCTTCCGTGTGCAGCAAGAAATTTACTTAAAAAAATACATATCAATAACATAGTGTTTATATGTTAAAGGAATCTACTTTTAAGGTTTAGGGTTTATGTAAGAATTTAGGGATATTAAAAAAATAAAAATTGAACCAATCGATTGGTTTGTTATTTTAAAAAAATTTACTTAAAATTGATCGATAATCGGTAGAAAAAATCGAAATAACTAGTAATAATCAACCGATTTGTGGGTTAAATTCATATTTTAGAATATCAAAAAAATTACTGTAATCAACCGTTTATACCCCTAGAAGAAGCTTTGGTTGAGATGGTGAAGCTGAAAAAGACCATGGTAACTCCCTACATATGCAAAAGGTCGCAATTTCAACTCCTACGCCTAACAATTTCAGCGTTATTTCCTGCACTGGTTTCGGCTTGATCTTCCGTATCACCAGCATGGAGCGGCTGGGTTTGCAGCCTAAGTTTAGAGCTGGCCCAACTGTTCGATGGTCATGTTGAACTGGAGAATTCTCGGTAACCAAAAAAATTGACTTTTGAAAACACATAGATACATATAAAAGTCAAATCAAAAACAGAATGAAATGAAGAACAAAGGTGAAAATAAAATAGAACTAAACATGTAATAGTTATACAATGGAAGTCATGATCACTAAGACCAAGTGGCATTAATTGAAAAATGTACAAATTTCACCAAAAAAATTCATCATTTTTTCAATCAATATATTTTTTTCACAAAGCAAAGTAAGAAAAAGAAAAGCTTGAGAAAAATGAAAAAGAAGTAACCCAAACACCTCTCTTAGATATCTTCATGAAATAATAAAGATCTTTTATGAAATCTGAATTCTAATTGGATAAGTGATTTACCAAAATTTCAAAGGCTATATATATAATACTACCTCAAACATTTTGGTAAATCACTAACCAACCAGAATTCATCTGCAGAAACTTACTTTACACCAATTATTTGTATGTAGAAACAAACCCTAATCGAATCAATGATTTACCAGACAATTGAATTGATCAGAGTCATAGCTCTCTCTCTCTACAATTATGTTCTCTGGTAAATCATTGACCGACTAGAGTTTCTCTCTAGTAATGATCAGACAAGATAATTTTTTATTGATGAAGTTTCACACTATAGACATGAATTTATATAGGATTTCATATAAGTTTCCTGATATTGATTTCATTTTATTTCCTAAATTCTAACAAATACTAAAAGAATTATAATATATCTAATCCATCTATTTATGGAAATCAAATAAACGTCATTATCATATGAGATCTCAAATTTCAAATATATGTGGAAAAAAAATAATATTCCTTAATATATCTATTTATGGAAATCAAGTAAATCCTATTGATACATATTAATCTAGACATACATACAAAATATGAATTTGCTTGTTATGTAAGGTTTTAGGGATATACACTATCCCAATCTACAATCCAATTATTTATAAAAATCAAATGAATCTTATTAATATACAAGATTCTATAAATCTTATGACATTAAATCACTAATGTATTGTGATAAATGCATGTATATATGTCATTCAAATGAATGCCATTAATACATAGATTTTAGAGAATTAATCAAAAATAAGAAATTTTTATATTCCTATTTGTATTGTCGCTCAAAAGTACTTACGATACTGAAATGAATATCATTGATATACGAAATTCTATAGATGGCTCTAAGGTTTTACATCATTTCATAACACTACAACAGTAATTACTTTTAACGGTAAATTTTGCGGTGACTTGATTTGTTGTCACAAAATGATTTAGTAAAGTGGCGACAATGTATGTCACTACATAATGTTTAAATCTATGCCGTGATAAAATTTTGTTGCCGTAAATGTGAGACATGTTACGTTGAAAATACAATTGTCGCCACTATTGCCTCGAAAAAACAACCGCGGAATGAAAAAGGGCTGCGGAAAAAATAATAAATTGAGGAAAAAAAAAAGAAAAATTCGAAATTAGTCTAAGAGGAATCGTTTTCTTCCCCCAAAATCGAAGTTAGACTAAGAGTGGGAGACGACCCCATGAAGTGCTAATCAACATGAAGTGTCATCGCCGTGAAGGATTCTAGGGTTTAGGCTTTCGATTGTTCGGTTCGTCCTAGTTTATCTGGTTATACCTAACTACTCCACTTCTGGTATGCGCTACACCATATCTTATTTTGACGTAGCACCACTTTAAAGAATGACTCTTTTGCGGCACTACTGAAGGGTAAAATATTTAGCGACAACTATACTGTCGTCGCTAAAGGCTAAAATCTTTAACGGCAAACAAAGTATCGCCGCAAAATGTGAAACATTTTAGAGCAACCAAAATTGTCGCCGCTAAATCATTTTGCGTTGCAACCTTTTGTGGCAACCAACAACAACATACTTTCGTTGCCACAGAAGGATATTGTGGCGACATTTGGTATATTTTACGGTGAGAAATGTCATTGTAAGATAGTATAGTTCTTGTAGTAAATTTATATGAAAAATCTTAACAAGTGAATGAATGTCTATTCATTATGTGGGGGTTCTTTGAATCAATGTGCTCATGTTCTTGCAAACAAGTCCTCAGTGGATCTTTCTCTCAATGGATTAGCATCCTCCTTTGTTGTGAGGGTGCTTGGATTTGGATAATTAAGAGCATCGAATTGTTAGTGTATATGTTTATGTTTCTACCATTACTCTCATATGAGCATGTGTTTGTTGGGGGTCATATGCATGGGATCACTTGTCTCTTTTCTATTTTCAGAAGTATTGCTTTCTAATGGAAATTTTGGGTGTGTATACCCTTTCAAAAAACAATTCAATGAATGTCATTAATATATATTTATGATTTTAAAAATCTCAAATATTTCGTTTATTCTGTGTCTTTTTTTTTGAAACAAATGTTGTATACATATATTTATAGAGAAATTCTCCTATAAGCACTGAAAGTACGAAGGATCAATGACGATGTACGAACCCTAGAGGAGATAAGTTTGTTGGGTGAAAGGGAAGAGTAACTATTAGTCTATCGCGATGTAGATGATGGTACAGTAAGGAAATACCTCAAAATTAAAAGAGGGTAATATGGCCAGTTAAGTACTAAAGTGAGAATGTATTGGGAATGAAAAGTGAAATTGTGTCAAAATTGTTCATTCGACCACAATTCTAAAATTGTTGTAATATTATTCAAGAATTGCACAAAAATTGTACCCATAAAATGGTTGTTTAGTGCACCAATAGGATACATGCTACTAAAAAGTGTGCACCAAACGAAGCATATATATTATAATGTCTTGGGTTTCTCTTCAAATATACTATAAATACAAAGTGAAAGAAATAAATAATAATAATAAAAAAAAAAACAGAGAGAGATTTATTTAGAAAATATTAATAATACCACCAATAGAGAGATAAAACAAATCTCACTCAATTATTGCTTTTGTTGGGGTATAGATGTGTTTGTTGTGATTTTTGTTGGATCATGGATCAAATGGATGCTACAACAATGCCACTTGGGTGGCCTATTTTTGTTGGGTCAAGCATGGGGCATGGACTTTGGTTGACCCCTTTGTTGACTTGTTTTATTGACATTTGGCCCTACTTAGAGAAAAACAAAAAGGAAAAAACAAAATCAAACATAAAAAATAAAAACTAAGCAAGCATAAATTCACCATTGTGTGCATATATAGTAGCAAATTTAACACTAAGCTTAGCATTTTTTTTAAAAAATATACTTAATTATATATTTAGCACTAGGCTACATAAAATTCTTACACCAGGCCCATCTAATTATTACACTAGGCTCATCTAATCTTATATCTAAATGAATTATTACTCATGATGCCATGGTGACATTTTGAATTCATGAGACTAGAAAAAATAATTATGTTTCTATTTAATTCTATATTTTTTATTCAATATATAGAACGATGTTAACAGTTTTAGGGTGGATTTTGTGATTTTTACCTTGAAAAACTTCCTCTATTTTAAGTAGAAGAAGACAAATAAGGATTAAAATTCTCCATTTATGGTGGAGGCAAGGATGACATTTTCCTTGTCTCTTTCTAATGTAGCACAGGTTGGTTGGGATTTTAACTCTCTTTTTGTTTCCATGGCGACTACAGAACGTACGTACTTTCAGTTATGAAACATGTTAAAACAAATTTCGTAACAAATGGATTATTTTATCTTGGTACAAGTTTTGAAATGAACCTTGAACTTTAGTGAATGAATCACTTTATCCCCTGAACTTTATTTAGAATCATTTTAGCCCCTTAACCTCCAAAACTGTAGTCCGTAAGCCCCGCACAAAATTTCCATTTATTTAAGTAGATGTGGCAGTTTTATTTGCAAAGGACATGTAAAAAAATAAAGAGGGTAATTTGATAAGTTATAACAATTTACAAGGGCTTGAATTAACGAGTTTCGTAACTACAGAAGGTAAATTGACCCCAAAAAATAACTACAATTTCTCACATGTCATATAACTAATGAAAAAATATGCCACATCAGTTAAAATAGACGGAAATTTGACGAAAGGGCTAACAAACTCAGTCTTGGAAGTTGAAGGACTAAATTGATCCTAAATTAAGTTTAGGGGGTACATTGATCCATTCACGAATGTTCAGGGCCCATTTCAAAACTTCTCCCTTTTATCTCATATATGGTCTTTAGTTTTCATCAACTTTAGTATGTAGTTAGTTAACATTTTGGGTTACGAATTACAATGCTTGGAGTCCTATCATTTTGGAGATTTGAAGGTTGTTATAATTTTTTACGAACTGGTCGGTAGGGCATGTTCGCCGTGAGGTCAATACTGCAGCTCATTTATTGGCTAAGAACTCTTTTCAAGAGTATGGTCTTAGAGTGTGGGTAGAAGAAGCTCCTTGCTTAGTCATGAATGCTATTCTGGAAGATAAGCGGTGTCGACTACAAAATCAAAGTGAACAAAGTCTGCAGATGTGAGCTTAAGTTTGATATTTAATGTCCTATTTTTATCTCTTGTTGTTTATGAGTTTTTCCATTTGTTATTCCACCAATTTGGTGGCCTGAGTGTCTGCTATGGCCTCCAATTCTGTTTCCCTTCAATTGGGTTTTGAAATATATTATTGGTCACTGACCTTTTCAAAAAAAAAAACATTTTGGGTTACTTTATGAGATCAAAAATCAATATGAATGTTTATTGATATGTATCATTTGAATGAGTTGTATTGTTGTAAAATGCCCTATAAAATTTTCCGAAGGTGCTGCCCCTAAATTCCTGCCAAAGTTTACCATGTCACCAAAACACAAAACCAAAAAATCTAATGGCCCTTAAACTATATTGAATTCAATTTTAGATGGTAAAAAAACCCATAATTTTGGCCTGGACTTAGCCTTCATTCTCCATGTACTGATAAACAATTGCAATAATGCATTTTTGTTTGGGCATGGATGTCTTTTTGTGATTTTTGTTTGGCCATAGATCAAATGACATCTACAATGATGCTACTTTGGTGGGCTATTTTTGTTGGGCGAAGCATGAGAGCATGGATTTTGGTTGGTCCTCATGTTGGCTTGCTTCCTTCTTTGGCATGGATTTTGTTTTTGTAAAGCAATTGCAATGGTGTTATTGTTATTGGGCCAATAGAGTTATGGGGAAGTGTGTTTTGGTGATATGATATACGAAGATATATGAAAATCACACAATTGTATATTATAACTTGCTTGGATCGTCAAGAGTAAGATAAAATTTTCTTAAAAAATGGGCTCATACATGACATAAATTCATAAACCAAGCAAGCATATGAGCCAACTAAAGTCCATGCTCACTTGCTTGGTCCAACAAAATAAAGCCACTAAAGCAACCACACTGGTTGCCCATTGTTGGGGACAATGAAAGGCATTGGGAATTGTGAATGTGTGATGTGGCAAGAGAATGGAATTGAGCAATCTACAATGGTTTTCATTTGATGGCTTCATTTATGCCAACATTTAGAGCCAAAATAATTGTTATGCAATTTCTTCTTACATTTTGGACTACCCGACAATGCAAGCACACCTCATCTATATGCGTCTAAAAATATTGCCAACTATTATCAATACATGTGTATCACAAAATTTGTGATATGTTACAATCGTTAACACAAAATTCTAATGTAGGTAATATTATGTTTGAAAATAACTACCTCTTAGGTGCAACATTGGAGGTAGAAGCTCGCTTTCCACGACCTCAAGAACTACGTGAAGGACTCACATGATCAATCGTATCCACTTGACGTAGTTATGAAATTATACAGATTTCACGACAATTAAAAATTTGGACTAGTAACAAAATCATTCTCACATGCACTTAAAAATGAAAATATTTACCTTCAAGTTGAGCTTCTAGATCTTGAACAAGTTGTTTAAGTTGTTCATACTCCTCGACCTTATTAGAGTTCATGGGAGTAGAGTTATTGAATGCTCTAAGTTTTCTTTGGGTATTGATAAGCGGTTGCGGTGAGCTGGTGATGTTTGCCCTGTTTTTATAAATCTTTGAAGTATTGCTTATATGTTTTGAAGGATAGTGATCTTGCATATTGTTCCTGAAAAAAAAAAAGACATGACATGTTATATGTAAATGTTCATGTAATTGAACAGGTTATGGAGTCAAATGTTGTAGGAAATCCAAGTCTTAGAGTAATTGCATAATAAGCATAAAGATAACATAAATATTAATGGTGTGACCTAAACCAAAAAATGGACATTTAGCATCTCAAACAAATGGAAACTAAGCATGTTGTTACTCTTACTCATTAACTATTCTGTTTTATACTAGACTTTGAATTAAGTTCATAAGTGAGAATTTGATTCTAATGCATTGATCACGATATGTTTGAATTCCCCAATTAAAGGACAAGGCAGAGAATATATGCGATATTTTCATTGAAACACATCTATTATGATCATTTAGTAGCATCAAAAGGTATCTAAAACATCTATGCAATGTTCATCTTCTCATCACAATCACCTTTCCAACTAATAGAACAATTCAAGAAAGAACTAATAAAAATGGAAATCAGACAAAATCTACTATTATGAGTACATGTTAACATATAAACAAATTAACGGATGCCCAATCGTCATTCACAGTCAATGAGCAACAAAAACATCAATTCTTGAAAAATAGTCAAGAAGATCCTAAGTTTTCACCTTCAATAATCAAATAGCACATCTTCCAATAATTACACATTATCTATCAATTCAATCTACAAACAATTCCAGTACATACCATGAATAATTTGAAGAATAATTTATCTCCATGGCCCAAGAAAAAACACATTCATGCCACAACAAAAAGCAACCATTGTAGTTAAGCAATTGCAATGATGCCATTGCGTTTGGGCCATTAGATTTTTTTTCTTGGAGTAGTGTTTTGGTGACATAACAAGGAATGAATATCTTTGGCACACAATGGTGCATTTTTGTTTGTTTTTGGATGTCTTTGGTATAATGGTGTAAATTTGTTCTCTTTATTTTTTGTGTAATAGAGGTGGGATCCATAAATAGGGCTAACATATGAGCCAACCAAAGTCACCTCCTCTCTCCATGCCACAACAAAAAAAGACCATTAAAATGTCATTGTTGTATCAATCCATTTCTCCATGCCCCATCAAATATTACTTTTTGTGCATCTATGCCCCTTAGGGTCGGCATCGGGCAGGCCCGAGCTCGATTTTGAGAATCGAGCTTCAGGCCGGGCTTGACCCTCAAAATAAGGCCCCAGCCCCAAGGCTCGGGCCTTTGGGTCAGGTCGGGCCAGACTTTTGACTATATATATATATATATATATATATATATATATATATATTTAAAAAAAAAATGTATTATATATATGCATGTGTATATATATATACAGGAATTCTCCTATGTGGACCAAATAGAAGAATTTCTGTATATATATATATGTATGTAATATATATATATATATATAATATATATATAATGTATGTTGCTTAGTCGAACTTGGGCGGGGCTTCAAACTCAAGCCAACCCAAAATTGGCCTAATGTGTCAGGTTTCGAGCCGGGTCCAAAAATGGAGCCTAGGCCCGCCCAGACCCGATATAATTTCAGACTGAGTCGAGCTTTGGCCGACAAACCCGAGCCAGGCCTAAGCCCAAGCCCGCGGATCAAATGGTGACCCTTACATGCCTCCTTAAAATACAAACCATTGCAATTGATAAGACCCAATGATCTATCACCCAGTCCATTAGCGCAACTCCGGGTATTTAGGGAGAGACATCAGGCATGTTACCACTTCTGAACCAAGCTATCGAGCTCCAAGTACAACCCCTTCGGCTGCTCTTCCGTTCTGCAGCTCCACATAGTCGCATAACTGTTAAGTTTCGAAACGCTTGGTCTCCACTTACCAGGGCCAAACCCTTAAGTTTCAGGTGTTGGAGTTACAGAGTAATGGCAACATCTCCAGGAGGACCAGGACAATTCCAAGTCAAGGAGAAAATTGATTTGACTGATACTGAGAAGCAGATTTTTGATCGCCTCCTCGGTACTCTTCGTCACTTTGATCTCCAAACTGAGCTTCGTGTCGCTGGTGGCTGGGTTCGAGACAAGGTAAGAGCCTCTGTGTATATTCCTACAACGTGTGTATGTATATGAATAGAGTTAGGGGTGAAATTTTGCTAGTGGAGATGGTGTGGCATCCACAGATGGTTCATACGAGGACTTCTTTTAGGAGGAGAAGTGGTGTATTGATATTTGGCTTTGCGGACAATGTGTCAAGGCTTGAATTTTTTTTTTCCTGTTTTGCTTTATTTTTAAGCATTCGGTCTTGCTAGACCTTTGCAGGTTCTCTAGTTTTAGTTCTGCTAGCAAAGTAGGGTGTGGAATAGAAGGTATATTAGCGGCATGTTAAGTTACAGAGAGTTGTGGAAAATTGAGGTGAATTCTCTTTGTTTTGGTGTCACTTTAAAAAGAAATGAGATGATATGCCAGGAAAGAATCTTTTCTTATTGTGTTATAGAGTGGAAAGCCAAAGGGATACGTAAGTTAGGAAAACTACAAGAATAGAGAGATAATTGAAAAGATGGACTCAAGCTTAAGGTGTCGACAATGGCGTTATGGGTGACAAATTCTTCTAGCAATACTCTCTAGAACTCTTTGAATCATGGGAACTGAAAATTGCTCTTTTGGATGTGTTGCTGTTGCATTACATACTACCATACCTACTGTCAAGCCGATTGAGGAATGACATTTATGCCTGCATTATTTTCTTTGTGTTTTGTGTTTGATTAGTTGTTATAGGTCAGATGACCCTTAATGAATTTTTCGTTTTGCTTACAGCTTCTTGGGAAAGAATGTTATGACATTGATATTGCTCTTGACAATATGCTGGGTAGTGAATTTGTTGATAAGGTTAAGGAGTATTTGTCATCAGTTGGAGAAGAGGCACAGGGACTTGCAGTTATTCCGTGGTATGTACTTTATTTGCTCTTTGTTTTTGGTCATGCATGAGCTTCTTCATCATCATCATCAAAGCCTTTATCCCAAAAAGTTTTGGGTCGGCTACACAAGTTTATGAGAACATCAATGGGAATCCACCACATGTATCCATTTTCTTTATTCATTTCTGTCATGGATCATACATTAATCCACTTCTATTAACTTCATATCATTTCTGATTACTTCAAGCCATGTGTTTTTTGGTCTTCCTTGTTGCCTCCTACTCTCTCCTATTCAAATTATCTCGTTCCTCCTCACCGCCGCACCGTTATCTCTACGTTGAACAAGTCCATAACATCTTAAACGATTTTCTCGTAACTTATCTTCAATATGTGCTACTCCTACCTTAGATCTAATAATCTCATTTATTATTAAATCTTTCCTAGTGTGACCACACATCTAACGAAGCATTTCACATTTTTTGCTTCATGCCTTTTTTGGATATGTTGACTCTTCATAACCCAACATTCGGAATCATACATCATTGCGGGTCATATAGTTACCTATAGAATTTTCCCAATCTCAAGGGAATCCTTTGGTCGATAAAACCCCAAAGCACTCTTTCAGTTACTCCACCCGTTTTTAATCCTATTATTGGTCCAAGATATTTAAAAGCCTTACTTTTTGTTACTTTTCTCCTATCTAAATCAATTGCTTGTTCGTTCTCTTGTTTACTCTTACTAAACTTACATTTCATATATTCTGTTTAAGTTGTACTTAGTTTAAATCTTTTAGACTCTAATGCTTGCTTCCATATTTCGAGTTTTCAGTTAACTCCCGATATCATTGTATCTACTAGAACTATATCATCCGCAAGCAACATTCATCAAGGTGTCTCACCCTAGATGTGTCGTGTGAGTTCAACCATCACTATAATAAATAGGAACGGGCTTAGTACCGACTCCTGGTGCAATCCTATTGTAATGGGAAACTCCCCTGTAACTCCTCCAATCCTCCAATAGTCCTAACACTAGCTATGGCTCTTTCATACATATCGTTAATCATAGTAAAATTTTTTATATCCTTATTTTATGCATAATATAGGCTATCTTCTCATTTAGACTCATGTTCATATGTTTGGAAAAGTTTTCCGCTGGCTGCCGACCTACCGCAACCCTCCTCCTTTATCCGAGCTTAGGGCCGGTTACAGGCGCAGGCAGAGTTATGCATGAGCTTTATCTGAAAATCTAATTAGAAAATTGAATAAATGTAACTTTTCAATCTTAATAAATTCTGACCCATAAATTATGGGTGAACTTTCTTTATATAGGTGTATAATGTATTTTGCATGCTGTAGTTTCATCTTTTCTTTACTATTTCTTGGACTCGGTTCAGAGACTTTATGTCCGGTCCCCTTTTTCATGTAAAGCACTAAAGTTCTTGATGTGCTGGGAAAATAATATTTTGACTTTGAGAGAGAGACAATTAGGCATGACTATTATAATGTTTGCTGGTAAACTTTAAGTATTCCTCCTCCCCCCTTCCCCAACCGAACCCTTAAAAGTAATTATAATGATATTTCTGCTGGAAATGGTGATTTTCCAGTCTCTAAAGCTATAGCTGACGCTACGGGTGTCTTTTCTGCTGGTGCTTACTGTTGAGCTAATATTTAGATTTGCATTTACGTTTGTCTTTCCAATCCTCTGGCTATTAAGCTCAGGGGTCTTATGTGTGTGTGTCTTTGTTTTTGAAAATCCTCTTTGCCTTCTATAACTTGAATCACGATGATATTGCTTTGTGTATCAGGGTTTCTCCTCGTTTTCATAATTTTGCTTAGTTCAGAAAAATCAAAATCTGTAGAAAAGCATGTGCTATCTTATGTGAATGCTACTTTTCTTTTGGATGATCGTTCATATAGTTGTTATTGTTTGGTTGCAACTGTACATTTGTGTGCAGTCCATTATACTACTTTTTCTTCTGAATTTCTGTGTGCTATCAAAATGATTATTCCGATTTTAACTTTTGCAGCAACCCTGACCAATCCAAGCACTTGGAAACTGCTAGGATTCGCCTTTGTAGTTTATGGATTGATTTTGTAAACTTGAGGTGCGAAGACTATACTGAGGACAGCCGGATTCCTACTATGGTATGAGAATATTTTTGCAGTTAATTTTTAGTTTCTTGTACTTCAGTAATATGCCTTGTGCCCAGATGTGATATAGTCTTAAGTTGTTCTTGACATTATTATGATTATGTAAATTTTGAGTACATGAGATTTTGGATTACTTGGTCAGGGCTGCACTAGGAGTTACCAATTATAGATGGATTGATGCCTTGATGGTAATGTATTATCAGATATTACAGTTATTGTTTATCATAGATTCTTTGTATAAGGGAAAATCTTCTTGGTGACCTACGTGTGATAAAATTTGTTTTACTGATCAAAAGAATATTTTGTGATCCAGTGGAGTGTAGTTTATTGAGTCAATTTTTATTCTCCTCTGGAGCCGCTCATTCAGTGGAGTGTAGTTTATTGAGTCAATTTTTATTCTCCTCTAGAGCCACTCAATGAGTTTCTTTTGAACCTTAAAGCTGCTTCAGTGTGATGTGGACCTGTCTGGGTAAACTTTAAGCATGTTGCTTCCCACCACCCCCCCCCCCCCCCCCCCCCACACACACACAGGGGTTTGCAGATGATTTTCTCGAATTTCCTTCATTAGATGGATGAGCAACAATAATGATTATTTTTCAAGGAAATAAAAGCAAGAAAACATTTTATGGTCAAGTGTAGCATTTGAATAATAAACTATGCCTGTTAATGCAGATGAAACAGCTCTTTCAGGTGTCATTTCCTTGGGAACATTTAGCAACAGGCTTTTGTATTGTCACTTTGCTTTGACGGAAATGCAACAGAAGTTTATTAATTATGTCAAGTTCGGAAGCCAGCTTACTGATTTTCTTTAAACACTAGGGAGCACTTGGGTGAATTATTTTTGTGACAAAATATTCATCTTTTATTATCTATGGTCCGGTTTTAGCATGACTGTTGAGACACTAGATTATTATGGAAAATGATAGTATTGTCATTGTGATGTACTTCCCTAGTATGAATATTTATAATGCAGGGAGAACTCTATTTCTGTTGTTCATTCTTTCAACATTTCTTCCCATCTACCTCATTGCTCTAAATGGTCGGAGGTTGAAATTTTGATGGATGCTGAATATATTTTGATATTTTGTTTTAACATCTGAGTTACTCATGTCTTATCACAGAAATTTGGTACTGCAGAAGAGGATGCATATAGAAGGGATTTGACCATTAACAGGTATGGATCAAATCATGTGAATAATTGTTGTTGAGTGTCATCTGCATTCATAGGGTGTGGATTTCAGTTTTGGCACATCGAATTGTAAGGGCTAAATTGAAGCAATGCTCCAGTGAATGATGTAAGGAATGATTAGATGTTAGCAATTTGCTTATTATTTCGTAGTGAGTCCAAGTCGTTTACATTTTCTCAATCATGTCAACTTCATATCTTCTTTTTTACTTATGAATAGCTTCCTTGTAATTTTGTATCTCTTGCATGCCATTTATGATGTTTTCACAGTATTGCTCTCAACTGGATTCTTACTATTTATTTCTTGCGTTTGCCAGCTTGTTCTACAACATCAACACTGGCTTAGTTGAAGATCTTACTGGAAGAGGTTAGTACAGGTTTCCATCCCCTACCATATTCTTTTTCAGAATCTTTACATTTATTTCTATAAATATGTTGTTTTCAATCAATTCTTGCCTTCTCTGTCTTTCATTACAGGTGTTGCTGATCTGAGATCTGGAAAAATAGTGACTCCTTTACCTCCCAAAGCTACATTTTTAGATGATCCACTTCGAGTTCTTCGTGCTATTCGTTTTGGTATGGAGTTTTTTTTTTTCCTTCAATTCTTCTATATTACATAAGGAAAGGTTTTACCGTTTTATTTATAGAGAAATTTTGAAATTAAACATGTCCTGGAATTTTATGAATTAGACTTAGTCAGTTCAACAAAGCTTGATGTCTAAACTGTTATATATACATCTTTTAGCCTTTTCCACCAATTCAGCTCGCTTTGGATCCTTCTCGCATATTTCCAATGCCTTTTTGTTTTAAAGCAGATTACTGGTATCTTGTGTAATAGAGCGCCTGTGTTTTCTCATTTCTGCCAGTCATAATACGGTCATCTCGGACAATTTCCATCATGCACAAAGCACATTGATTGGATTGATAACATTTACTGTTGATAAAAGCTGTTATGTTACTGGCAAATACTTAAAGAGGACAATTTTCCTTATCAACTGACCCATCTTCTTTTGGGGGTACTATCCTCATGAATTTGCCTTTGTAAACCTTACTGACTTTAGGGGAGTATCTTAATCCATATTTGTATGTCTTGCTCTTGAAACGTCAAGTTCCCAAAGGGTTTTCTGCAGTTTTATGAGCGAATTCGTTTGCAAGCTTTTCATTTATGACGGAGACACTCCATGACTTGTTTAAAAAACCCGATTCAGTCCAATAAACCTTGTTAACTCATTAAAACATGTTGAAGGCTTATAGAGGAAGCTAAAATTAACATTTGATATTGGACTCACATTTTATTGGCTCTTATAAGGCCTATGACGAAGGGCGTGAACCAGTCTTGTATAAATACAACCAATTGGTTTTGGTGAGGGTTGAGTTGAATAGTCCGTTGTAATTTTTGTGGCCATTTCCCTATAATAATGCAAATTTGGATACTCATTGTGAAAAGTAACATCCAATGAAATTTCTGCTGATTAGTAATTACTGAAATGTCAGTGTACCAAATCTTTATGACTCGGCAGATAGTTCTAGTTGATGCATCCTTCGACATTGATTGAATCCCTGACAAATTTGCCGTGGCACCTTTTGTGTAGCCTTACACAATAGCCGAATCTTCATGTTCTTTAATTTACTGTCCATTCCCTTTTGTCTACATAACATCTAATGTCTATGTTTTCTCAATTTTTTTGTGTATTTATTCACAATTTTTTATGGCTTATACGGGGTCATTTAGGTTCGAGATTTCGATTCTCGCTAGATGAAGAACTCACGGAAGCTGCTGCCTGTGATGATGTGAAAAAGGCTCTTGGAGTTAAAATTAGCAGAGAACGCATTGGTTCTGAAGTAAGGCTTTTAGTCTTGCATGCTCAAATATGGGCTATTCTTAACATTCATTGATGGAGGAATTACCAATCTCTTGTTCATGGGGTTGGGAGGGGGGGAGGGGGGTGCATTTCCCATGCTTGAATTGTATGAATTTCTCATTTGTTTAGAAGTTTTTCCTTATGATTTGTAATTTATGCAGATTGATCTTATGATGTCTGGTCCTGATCCAGTTCAAGCAATGACTTACATATCTGATTTAACATTATTTTGGGTAGTGTTCAGTCTTCCTCCTGAGCAGGATACTTCACTCTCAGAAGAATGCGACAGGTATATTTAATATTGTCAAGGGTGCATAGATAAATCCTTTTTCCCTGTTTGCACTGTAACTGGATTTCTTCACGGATTCCAACTAACTTCTTGTCTCTCTTTGGTTCTTGCATGGCTAACAATTTACTCTTTAGTTTCTGTATGTTCTAGCTTATATTTCCATTATAGCTTTTTGATTTTGGTCATTATTTTGCTCTATGGACATCGCTTGTGTACCTACCTTCTGCTGGGATAGTGCTTATTTTGGGGCCTTTTTGTTTAATTTATTTACCTATGGAAAAGGAACAGAAAAATAAATACCTCAATTGTAGTAAGAGTTATAATCTCATCTCCAGTTTTGCATTGAGAGATCAAAAAGGGAAAGAAAACGATTCAGATTTTTTCTTTGTTGATATTAATGTGGCAAGTGAGTAAATATGTTCACAGTATCTACTGATATCCATCAAATCTTTGGTTATTGGTTAATATCAGCGTATAGTTGTTGAGAACTAAATCTGGGCTTCCAACCCTGTCAAACGTCTATTAGTTCAGCATATAGTTGTTGAGAACTAATTTCTATACTTCTAGCCGTCACATGTTCATCAATTGTTTTCAGATTCTTACACTCACAAGTCACATCCATTAAGATTGTTTCCTCTTTCAAAACCAGCTTTGTGAGCTTCTTTATGGTAAAAGTAATTGGCATTTAATTCATGAGACACAAGTGTAGAAATTGCTTGTGCACCAGGCAAGGAATGTTCCATTTAGCTGCATCTTTACTTTAGCATCTCTTTGAGTTTACTAGAACCTTTAATTTGATCTCTCTCTCTCTCTCTCACGCATACTTTTTTCCTGCTATTTCTCATGAGAGACCGTTGTCACATTTTGACAAAATTGAAGAATTGGTTTTACTTGGTTTCTTTTCCAGCATTTCAATATTGGTCTGCTGCATGCATCCTACTTCGCCAAGACTTATGATTCCCTGTTCATAATTTTTACAGACTTAATGATAGATTTAGCTCATAGATTATATTTGGTGTGTTATACAAATTCCAAATTCTGGAATGATGTGGAAGGAGAAGTTCTGCCTTATGCTCATAAGCTACCGCTTGAATATTTTCAGGCTTTGTGTTTCTTACTTGGATGCCGTGTGGAACCTCATTCAAGCAATTGGACCTGCTACCTTCAGTGTAAGTGACAATGGTATGAATAACAAAGGACAGTTTCTTAGTCATTTCTTGACCTTATTTTGTCGACTGTTAGTCTGTTAGATAGTAAGTGCTGTTTAAATTCATCAATTTTCTTAAGGAGTGTTTTTCTTTTTTCATTATTTTTTTGTTGGGATTTGACAATGGGTTTCTCTTACATGTGAATTCAGGATGAACAGAGAAGGCTCTCATTGTATGCTGCGCTTTTGCTCCCATTTAGAAAAGCCACTTATAAGGATAATAAAGCTAAAAAGGTACCAATATTACCTTTTGTTTTACTAATTTTTATGTGTGCTCGTCTTCTTTTGTGAGGAGCCATTTAGAATTTCTTTTACAGTAGAGTAATTGGTAGGAAATGTAAAACAAAATGGGGAAGCATATGAATTTTTCTTTATTTCCACATTAAGTATGGAGATGTACATTTCTATACCCTTTTTTCTAAAAGAAATTTCAGTTTTCTAATAAATTTTATTAATCCAAAGAGTAGCTATACGTGCGAGATTAGCATCATAATTGTCATACTTTAATTGGTGTTCCTGCTCCGCAGATTCCTGTTATCAACCACATCTTCAGAGTGTCTCTTAAGCGGAAAGCCAGTGATGCTGAAACTGTAAGTGAATTTTTCCTGACTAACATTTAATGCATGCTAGGTTCTTGCATGAAATCAATTCGTAACTTATATATTTACTGTGAATCACAAATTTCAAATTTTTGTAGGTTATCAACATAAACAATACATTAGAAAAATTCTTGTCCTTGATACCTTGTTTTACATCAGATGACAACATCAAACTTGCTGAAGTTGATAGGGAAATTGATTTTGTCGATGTCCCTGTTAATTCAAAACTACGTATATTGACAGGTAAGAAATTCTTACTGGTCTATATTAGGATATAATTTTTTTAACAGCAGTTGTGAACCTTCACTATAGCAGATCCAAATTTTGGATTAAAATTTTGACAAATTAACATCACTAGCCTGTCCAACGTTTTTACAATGTTATCTTCGTCTCTGCGTAAACGAATCTGGGACTTCAAGTCAGCTAAACAGTATTGCATAGTCTCTAATAAAATGTCAAGTATTGGCAAATTGAGACTGTTACATAATCTTTGGAAAGGAGGTCCAAAATGTTTTTGTGATCTGATGGGATGTGTAAAACAGTTTCTCTCAACCAGTAATAGAGACATTTAGTGATAGTGGATTGCTGCACTTTGCATTGCAGCCTGAGGTGTGTTCTTTAGAATTTCCCACGTTGGATAAACCTAAGGCTCCTCCATCATTTTGAGATATGTGACTGCAAGTTATTGACGCTATGCGTGTAAAGTATGCTCATCCTGTCATTCTTTGATGGTATTTTTCCAATTCGTCGATCGAATTTCTAATGAAATTCTCAAGTCTCAAGCACTGTGAACATTCTTTTATGCACTGTTAGCACTCTCTTTTTGATTAAAAAAAAAGTGTAAATACTCTCTTGGATCTGTTATTGTTGCAGACTTGCAATGTTAGTAAGGCTTCTAAACGAGATTATTAATCACTGATTAAGCCCTTTATAATTTTTATTTAAATGGCTTTTATACTGATAATTTTGTGCGGTCAATCATCTTATTTTCACTGACAAACGTGTTCTATTAGTTATTTTGTTAGTTCTTCAATTGCATAGCTTTCTTTTGGCTAATATCTCAATGTCACTATTTTAGGATTTCTGCTGAGAGAAATCAAAGATTTTTGGCGGGCTTCCTTGTTGATGTCTACATTGTTGTATCCTGCCGACATTGACTATACTCGAGGTTTCTTAAACATGCAATTTGAAATTAACAAGAGAAAGGATCTATTTAAGGCGGTTGAGAATGCCGTTGTCAACCTAGGTACGTAGAGTGAATGCTTTATTTCTCTGTTTTATAGAGTTTTCTTAGTTACTGTTCTACTTACTGAATCCATCTCAAAATAGTTTGCCAAATTCATGGAACTGGTATTTTTTTAATGGAAAGTGATGCCACAATGTGCTGTTATTGTCTTATTTTTAACAAAGTTGGCTCCCCAAATCTGGGTGGTTTGTTTTAAGTTGGCAACCAATGTAGAATTTATTGTATTAAAAAAAAAGCGTAGAATTTTTTTAAATCCCATCAGCCCAAACTATGAAGTAAGATGAGCTGTGCAACATTCCCTCTAGAAATGGTCCTGCATTGGCTTGGGCGGTGAAGAACGGATAAGGGCTACTGATAGAGTCTCACATCACTTAGATGTGAAGCAGAAGTGCTAGTTATAAGGGTGGGCTTAGCACTTCTAAATCAGAGTACCAGGTTTTCTTGTGGGCTTGGGCTAACATGGGTTGTGCTCATGCTGGGCCTGCGAGAAGCCTTGATGGGCCTGGACACTCCGGCGTCC
Source organism: Tripterygium wilfordii (assembly GCF_013401445.1). Taxonomy (NCBI): domain Eukaryota; kingdom Viridiplantae; phylum Streptophyta; class Magnoliopsida; order Celastrales; family Celastraceae; genus Tripterygium; species Tripterygium wilfordii. The sequence continues at coordinate 9,056,402 of NC_052235.1, read as the reverse complement.
ATGAGACATTGGCTTGGGAAAGGTAAAGACATGAGAGCCTAGTGGGCCCAAGCGTGTGAATTGTTCTGGTTGAGGGTACTAAGTCAATTGGTATCGGAGCAGTTCGATCTAAAGTGTGTGTGGGCCTATCAGCGCCAATTGGTCTCAGCCTCATAGAAAGGGCTACCTGTGAATCTGGGTAGGGTAGGGTGATCCTATAAAGCCTGTGGAGACCTGGTGCCACAGTGTGCAGTCACCTTGGGCGTCGACTTCAAATCCATGGGGGTATGATAGAGTCCCACATTGCTTAGATTTGAAGTAGAAGTGCTAGTTATAAGGTTGGGTTTAACACTTCTAAATCAGAACACCAAGTTTTCTTGTGGGCTTGGGGTCACATACATGGGTTGTGTTCATGCTGAGGCTGCAAGGAGGTTTGGTGGGCTTGGACTCTCCAGCATCCAGGAGACATTGGCTTGGGAGAGGTAAAAACATGAGGGCCCAATGGGCCCAAGCTTGCGAATTGTTCTGGTTGGGGGTATTATGTGGTCTCTATCAACTACCTATAATTTTGTTAGGGCACTTGCAATAGTAAATAATTGTTGGGCCAACAAAGATGTTGTCTTTTGTTGATCTGGCTGTATTGAAAAATGTGTTTTACTGATATGGTTGTATTGAGAGACGTGTTTTGTTGATCTGGTTGTATTGGGATTGTGTGTTTTGGTGTAGTTTTGTTGGGGACAACATGGAGGCATGGAATGTTGTTGGCCTCCATGTTGGGTGGAAGGGATAATGTATAGAAATTTGTGTTTTACTGATGTGGCTGTATTGGGAGACGTGGTTGGCTTGATTTTTTATGTAATAGAGGTGGGACCGAATCAATATTTTTGTTGGCCCAGCAAATAGGGCATCATTGCAGTTGCCCTTAATACCAGAAAATGCCATTGGGATTGGAGATGCATTCATTACTCATAGAATTAGGAAGTTGGGTGGGGGAAAATATTTGATTGAAGGATACCATAGAGGTGAAATGGTAGATTAATTTGTTCTATGGCCCTCTTGGTTATTCCTTTTTCATGTCACTTGTAATTATTTTTCTTTTTCTTGGGAATGCAGGTCTCGAGAAGGTTTGGGAAGTAAAACCATTGATCAACGGGAAGGATATTATGAGTGTTTTGCAACTTAAATCTGGAGGACCCCTTGTTAGTGAATGGGTGAGTCTTCTTCTTTACTGTACAACAATATTACTTTATGGTCTCAAACACAATATTGCTTTATGGCATCAAACACAATTTCCTTTTAGAATAATGCTTGAGACTCCCATTTTATCCCCAATCAATGTGAAGTATTAGATGTTAAATGGGTCCTACATGTGTGTATAATCCATGGTATTTCACATGCCACTTAGATAAAATGGGGATTATATTTTGAGGATCTTTAACATTACTCGTTGCTTTATATCCTCGAACTCTCTTCTTCATTGGCAGCAACGAAAATTGCTTGCTTGGCAGCTTGCACATCCCTCTGGAACTGCAGAAGAATGCCTTGAATGGATGAAGGAAAACCATTTAAAGGGTGCGAACATGATGTAACCTGTCGGTCCTCGCAGCCTACTTATACCTGAGGTCTCATCAGAGATTTATCGTTATCGGCGTTCTAGTCTTTCGCATGCTATTGAGGCCTTGATATTAAATTATCAGCATAAAGCTATGTATTAGATGAATGTAAGGTCTGCGTACATCATGTTCGTCTTCGTCCTCACTCATTGAGGAAGTCTTGTACATGGGAGTTGTTTACTATTTTTTATAGTAGGATAACAACTTCTTACGTAGAGTTTAGCTAATCTTATGCAAATCTTGTACCAATGCTATGGCTTTTTTAATAGATTCACTTGGTTCGTAAGAAGTTTGTAATAACTGAACTTCTGTGTAACCTCCTAAGCATCATCATGAAATCAATTAATCATCATCGGTTTATCTGGTGATGAGTCGTAGCAGTTCTTGATATTTGCACACCACCACAAGCTTTTATCCATACAGGCTCCTGAAGAGTGATATTCATAAAATGAGACTACTAATGATGGTCTCATGTTAATGGTCTATGATGAAGACCAAGTTTCTTGTATATTTCAAGGAGGATAATCCAACATGTGAATATTATTTAGTTAAGGACTCTATATGGTAGTTACTATTTTAATTAGTGTTTGTTTTCAATTAGCTTAGCTTGGTAGACAAAGAATAGTTTTCTATTTGGTTTTGAAGTAATAGTTTAAGTAGGATTTGTTTTGTCTTTCTATGGCTATATAAGTCGACAGAACATTAGGTTGTTATTGATTCAATTAATCAAGACAAATCGAGAACTTATTTTCAAAAACTCCTTGTTCTTTACTTCCGTTTAGACCAAGTTCTATCAGTCTGTTGCAGCTCTCTTTTTTCCTCATTAGTGCTCATGATTGTATAATTTGTATTAGCTTGATCGTAGTTCTGAACCAGAATATTGTAAGCGCCTGAATCTATAATTGTTGAAGTCAATTTTGTTAATGTAGGGATGTCTACAATGAGTGGATCCAAGAAGCTCTTAGACTAAACGGGGGTATCGATTGAAGAGACTTCGACGATCAAGTTGGTAATGAGAATGAGAAAAGAATGATAGTGGATGGAAATTGACAGAGGATGGTGTTTGGGCTGAGTATTTTGGTAGAGAACTGTGGTAGAATATTTAGGCTTATTTGTGTATGTCCCTCCCCAAGATGGGGCAGGAGTATTTATAGATGTTCCTGTAACAAGTTGCATGTTACTATTTAGTAGAAGTAATGTGTTGGAACTTGGGTTCATGGAAGTTGATTTTTTGACAGGTAAAAATAGTCTTTGGAAAGTGACAAAGTATAATCTATAAAGTACCGAAAAAAGGAGTGAGTTAGACAGACTAGGCGCCTGGATGGAATGTTGTCTTTCCAGATGTTACAAGAAAAAGATATGAGGGAAGTATCTTTATGAGAAATGCATATGCATACTTTAACGGATAGTGTAATGAAAAAATAATCAATCCTAGGGTCATCAAACTTGAACAGTGGGGGGTCATGATGAAGTTGACATGCCATTCACACTAAAGGAACCAATTTGTAATTGGTTTGTAAGTGGGGACATGCCAAAAGTTGAAATGCCGCCTGGCGGGTCATTGATTGGTGCCATGCTCGACAACTGTTAGGTGGTTGTTAGACTATAACACCTTGCCGCAGGCGGAATCAGTTCGACAGGTTGGTGTGAATCTGTTTGTGAGCAACAAGCATGATGTAAGCTGTAGTGACGTTTGATGGATGTCAGACTATGTAACATGATATGGATAGTTGGTGGACCATGGGCCCTGATCTTTAATGGACCAACAAAATAAAAAATGATATTGGGTTGGAGCCCATAGATAAGGACATTGGGCCCATGTTAGTCAGCTAAAGACAATTATGAACACCAAAATTATAGACACATATCATTTTGGTATAAAAAAACGATGTTAGTAAATATATTAGTCACTATAGATGCAAGAAAAGGGAAAATTTTCTATTTATTTTTCTGGCATGTGTATTATTGTACATAACTTAACATTTCTCCATACGGATTTAAAATGTGCACTATTAAATCTTTGTTGTTTTTAAAATAAGTGTAATTCAAGCATATTAGATCCGACTTGTCGTTTCACTTTTTAACACTCTCAAAAAGTGATTTGCATTTTAAGTCGTACTTTAAATCCGCATAAGAAAATTCCTCTATACATATATAATTTTTTTACAATACCAATCTACCTCAATCCAAAATGGTGTGCACACCCACGCAAGTGTGAATCATCAGTAATAATTCCATGTGTTTTGATATGACAAATATCAATAATTTTGATCATAATGCTGTATTTTTTTGTCAATGTTTTAAATATCGGTTGGGTACCCATTGCTTGAAACGATAAAATCAGATATTGAACCCCTCACTTGCATGAATCAATCTAAAATATCAAGTTGTGCTGGTGCCTCTAAAATACCGGTTGAACCTTCTAGTTTTACCAGTATTGAACTGGCTCTACACATATTTTTAATTTTTTATAATTTTAAAAAATTAAAATTAAAATTTTTTTACTTTAGAGATAAATAAAAAAATAAATATTTAAGTAATACAGTTAAATTTTATAAAATATTATATATTTTTTGAACCAAGGATTCCTAAACACTGTGGACTCTGCCTGGGAAAAAATGATTTCATGTCGAAGGGGACGCAGGTAAACGGGTAAAGAGAGACGTTGGCTTCGTTCCCTTCACATATTGGAGTTCGCACAAGCACAATCGTCGCTGATTACTGATGATGGTGGTTAATTGCGATACAAAGTCCAAGATGTTGCATCTAGTGGTTGTTGCATCGATCTTTTGTCTGCAAACAGCAAGCGTGTTTTCTGAGCAGCAGTTCTCGATAGATGGAAAGGTGTTGGAGCTTGACGATTCCAACTTCGATTCAGTCATCTCTTCCTTCGACTACGTCTTCGTCGACTTCTACGCTCCCTGGTGTGGCCACTGCAAGCGTCTCTCTCCCGAGGTCAAATCATTTCCCTTTCTGTCTCTGTCTACCTTTATATATAGACACATATACGGGTTTATGCGGTATGTGCGTGGTTGGAGAATCGCCTTTTGAGATTTATTTGTTCTTTAGTTATTTTGATGGAAAAGTAGTTCGATTAAGATGGAGTCTAGTTGTCTCTTACAATCAAGATCTATAAATTCTTGCCATCTATGCATTTTGAATTGCAAAGTAATTTTGAAATGTATGTAAATGAACATCAACAGGTGAGTCTGGATGCGTGCCAATATAGATTCGGGGTAGTCACAAATTCAGGGTAGTGTGTGACTAGGTTCCTGAATTAATATACACGCATGGAGAAAAGCAACAAATTACCTAGAAAACTATGGCCCCTTGTCCCTGAATTAATATATGCACATAGAGAAAAGCAACAAATTACCTAGAAAACTATGGTCCCTTGTTCCTATTCTTTTATTCCATTAAATGCCACATGTATTAGCTTGCAACTACATAAGCATTTCGGAATGTTTTGCTACTTTATTCATCTGACTATGTTATGCAATTTTTAATGTTCAACAGTTGTAATATTGACGACAACAGTTTCTATGAATTGTTAATGTAACTCTTTCTTAAATATGGGAAGAATCGAATGTACAAGTATTTGGTTTCACCACCAATTAGTATTTTGTCCTGATTCCCTTACCAGGGGGAATTCCCTTCACCATTAGTGCAAAGTATTGCTAATCCATTGCCATTTTTTGCCTTGTAGTATGAAGAGCCTGTTTGACACAATGTTGTGTTCTGGTGATGCACTTTCTTTCTAATGGCTTTAACAATGGAGTTGTGTAAAGATATCAAATAGCCTTTGATTGCTACTTTTCTTATTTCAACTGTTACAATTTGGGGAAGAAAACACATGGTTTGCACTGGTCAATAAGGGAAATTTTCCTCATTAAAAAATTGTTTTACCTGCTAGTTTATACCTGGGTTGTACCACATTGATGTTAAATAGCCTTTCCCTTCATACTTTTACGTCTATGATTAGAGTGCTTAATAGTTAAAACTTAAAATGTGTGCTGCGATTTTGTTTGATATACTATCTGAAGATGTGCTAAGATTCTTTAAAATAAAATTAAAGTCACAGTCACTTGTTAAATTTAGTGTTTGAATTGCAGTTGGATGCAGCTGCCCCTATTGTTGCTGGATTGAAGCAACCCATAGTGATAGCAAAAGTAAATGCTGACAAGTTTACCCGTCTCGCTAGTGCCTATGATATTGAGTATGTATTCTATAGCCTTTACTCCCATTCACCTTCATTTTTTTTTTCCCCTTTTGGGTGGTTGTGTGGGGATGGGGTGAATTTTATTTAAATGGACATCATCCTCAAACTTTGCTTTCGGCTAATGACTAATCTTGGGAAACTTGCTAAAGATTATCAATAGAATTGTCGCGATAGAATTTTCTAGAGGATATCATACTTTTGAGCATATACTTTGGAAGATATAATCACTTTCTTCAAGTAGCAATTAAGCAATCTTTAATGCATAGTCCTTGTTTTGTGTTTTTCTACTTCGTGGGATTTATAGTTTTTAGTTCCGACATGAAATTAATTAATGATAAGTCTAAACATTATCCAAAAGGGCTACAACATTCGGAATGTTCTTGGGCTCAGAACAGCATAATAGCATATAAATAGGGATTGCGTAAGCATTTGAGTGAAGTGAAAGCCTGTATTTTTTGATATTTCTCTCTTTTATTTATAGAATTTTGAAGGTGATTCCCGCACACACTTAATGCATATCCTTACCTTCTCAACTCATCCAAATCCCCTATTAACTTAAAAATCAGGTTTCCTGGGCTGTCTTCTATTTAACCAGAAGCTTGGAGTTGCATCAGTATAAAACAGTAGGGCAGTGTTAAAATAATTATTTTTTCGTAATACAGAATTGCAAAATACATTGATACGTTTTAGAGAGTAGGCTCTTAATTCTTGCCAAAACTAGTCGCGATGATTATAAATGACACCAAGCAATAAATTTATGATTTGATGCAGTGGGTTCCCTACCCTCAAGATCTTTATGCATGGCGTTGCAGTGGACTATTATGGCCCAAGGAAAGCTGATTTACTTGTACGTTATCTCAAGAAATTTGTTGCCACTGATGTTGCAATCCTTGGTTCAGACTCTGCTATTAGTGACTTTGTTGAAGAGGCTGGTACTTACTTTCCTATGTATATAGGTTTTGGCTTAAACGAGTCACTGATATCAAAGTTAGCCATTAAGTATAAGAAAAAGGCATGGTTCTCCGTGGCAAATGATTTTTCAGAGGACGTCATGTTACGGTATGATTTTGACAAGGTTCCTGCACTGGTTTCACTTCGCACAAGCTACACTGAGCGGAGTGTTTTTTATGGTCCCTTTGAAGGTTAGCTTATATTCAGTTTATCCAAGCTGGCCCAGTTGATTTGTTCATAATTTATTTTAAATTATTTTTATCAAGCATTGCCTACTTGAAATTGACCTTACATTGGGTTTTTTCGTACATGCTAATAAATTAGTTCCTTTTATTCATCTTAGCACATTCATCATAGGGACATTTTCTCGACAACACACTGCTAGATAGTTGAATGATCAATATCTTGTGAATTGATGTTTCATGTTTTCTTTAGCCCTTAAGTTGAGTATGGATGTTTGAAGATGGTGGAAAATGGAATCTTTAATCTGGTTCATTATGTGCATGCGGTTGTGAATCTTTTGATTATGTTCACTTCTTGTTGAGCTATGGAATGCTTCTATGGTCATTGAACAAGTTGGACGCAATGCAGACTGCTGACCATATTAATTGTGGAAAATCTTGCCAAATGAAATGCAAGTAAAATAGAAACATAAGATGAAATTTGCTTGTAAGTAGTCATGGCCAAACATGGTCACATTGCTTCTCAGAAGGAGAAGGAAAAAAGAAAAGCGCGAGGTCTTGTGGGGGCAAAGGCTACGTACATCTTGTCTGTCTCCGACCCTGCCCACTATGAGAACCTTGTGCACAAGAGTTGTTTACCTTTTACAAGTAAATCTATTTCATAAGTTGCACCCATGTAATATGAAGCTTAATTTCCAAGGAAGCAAACAGAATATATTCTTTCCTTTCATATCAAAATGATTTTGAACTTAGTCATGAAAGGCTTTACACTTACACTTCGCAGATAAAGGAGAAACAGTTTGATTCTTTTTGCTTTTGTTTTCCCCTTGAAACTGAAAGACAACTAAGGAAGCTTCTTGCAGGTTTTTCTAACACAGACCGTGACAGAATCATATTTATTTTAAGTGCTGAGTTTTCAACAGATGCATAAACTAAAATTAGATTGTGAATAATACACCAACAGTAGCCTAAAATTGTCTTTGACTAAACATTTATCATGCTGTTGTAGGCCAAATGCAGATATTAGTCCCTGTTAGAAGTCAATAAAAATATACAAACAAGTTTGAAGAGACATGACTTTGGTGCTTGAGAAGCCGATTCAAAGATTTGAGTTAATCATCTTCTCCAATGTTCCAATCTGAGTAGCTGGTAGCTTAGTCGCTTCTAATTGTAATAGCTGTGTCAGTATTCACTCTCACTTTGGCACAGACTATTTTGAAGCACCCAATAATGAACTGCAGTGATGTTGATATTTAAATGAAAATGTTAGTTTATTGCAAACAAAAACCATTACTTCTGATTTTGAATAATTTTATTGTACTTTTGTTTAATTTGTAGTTTTTAATTGATTGAGTGTATCACGCTGTGGTGCATTTTTGTTTGAAAAAAAGAACGAGTAGTGTTGGTGAAGGAGACTGTGATTTTGAATACCTTTGGATCTGATTTGCATGTAGCAATGCTGATAATAAATATATTATGCTGAATTCCTGATTAACTAAGCTCGAACATCTTTGTTTAATTCCACAGTGGCTCCAACTTCGTCTTTGATCAGCATAACATTTTGAGTCTTGTTTATGTCTTTATTTCCATATGGTGTATATAAAATTTGTTAGGTATAGATAGATTTTTCCTCAAGTTATGACTCCTTAAATGCTTGTCTTTACTATCTGTATAAGATAGCAATATATAAACCAGTCCTACTGTTCTATTGTGCAGAGGAGTTTCTGGAAGAGTTTATAAAACAAAATTTACTCCCTCTCGCTGTGCCTATAAATCATGACACATTGAAGATATTGAAAGATGATGACAGGAAAATTGTCCTGACAATTATTGAGGATGAGGCTGAAGAGAAATCACACAAATTGATCAAGCTGCTGAAAGCTGCTGCATCTGCAAATCGTGACTTAATATTTGGTTATGTTGGGGTTAAACAATGGGAAGACTTTGCTTATACATTTGGGGTCAGCGACAAGACAAAACTGCCAAAAATGCTAGTTTGGAATGGGAATGAAGAATACATCTTGGTATTACTACTCTTTTCCTGAACTAACCATGCTAAATGAATCTCTTTCTTTTTTTTCCTTAAATGGGTAAGCTAGGGGGAAGAGGGTGGGGGTTAGCGGGATTTGAACCCCTGCCAATGGATGGGGTGGTGGAGATCAGACCACCTAAACCAGGTCATAGTTATTTGTTTGTTTGTTTATATTAAGATTCACAACTCTCAATTGGCGAAGGGAACTAGTACACATATAGACCAACTATTTTCTGTGGTGATCTGTAGAAAGAGTTTCTTATCATATTCTATGCATGGGAAAATTCTCAAGTAGCTCATGTTTGACATAGTGAAGATGACGAGTTTATCTATCATAACAATGTAATTCTCCTTATCTATTGAGAATAAAATTAGACGGGCGTCAAAATCTTGATTAGTCACTCGATGAGATTTGCCTAGGACTTTTGTGTGTTCAGTTGATAGCATTAGCTGATTTTCTGTCAAGTAATTGTTGATGATTTTGTTTTGCCATCGTTGCTCTTTTTTTTTTCCTTTCCTTTGCCCTTGTTTTTTTGTTAAAGTAAAAAATCACACACATACTTAGTTGCTGTTTTTTTTTTTCACTGAAGGTTATTGATTCAGAAAGCATTGATGAGGAGGATCAGGGTTCTCAAATCTCACGATTCCTTGAAGGATATAGAGAAGGAAGAACAGAAGTTAAAAGCGTCAGTGGTCCATCATTAATGGGCTATATCAATTCACTTTTCGGCATGAGAACAGTGTTCATAATTGTTTTTCTGGTTGCAATGTTGATGATGATTAGAAGTATTAAAGATGATGATGATGAAGGTGTAAGAATCGGTACTGGAGACAGGGTAGATGATCATGCAGAGAGCTCTGCCTCTGAAAGGAATGAGTATAGATCCGGAGACAAAGAAGACTAGATTCAAGATTCTGCTCTGATACTGCCATGCCAGTGCAAGGTTGGTTAGAGTAGAAGAAAAAATATATTCAGTTGCCAGTTAGCTTTCTATCTTCCTGCAAATATTGTCTTATTTCCATGCTTTTTGATTTATATACTGTTAGAGCATATTAGTATGTCTTAATGTACAATAATCACCGAACATCTCACATCATATTTTATAGTTTTTAGCTTAATTTTTTTTCCAAAACTTTTTCACTAGTATTAAAAATCAATCAAAACGCTTTACCAAACGCACTCTTAAGAATGGTTTTAATTCACAGCTGTACTTTACAAAAGTTTTTGGAGTCATTATCTAGAGACACAGCGTAGACATAGCAAGGAAAGGAGATTGCCATAATTGACCATACTGAAATTTTCGGAGCTTGGGATTATCCAGAGCTCCAGATCAGGCAAGCCGGCATAATTCTTCTTGATTATTTGACCAGAAGCTCTGGAAACAAACTAACACAGCATGTATTTTCACACCAGCTGCATTGCCTCTTTGTTTTGTGGTTCAGGATAAATATTCTAAAAACCAAAGCACTCTAACACAGTAAAAAAATCTATAGAAGAGGGAACTGAAACAAAATTTTCACATCTTATATTAACAATTCTCTTCATGAAGAAACATCGAGATCATTCTTGTAGCTCACATTCCAGATACTTTACTGGGAAGCATTATTATCAAGTATCAACTCAAATAAAGAGTGTGTGGTTTACCAAAAGAGGTGCAATATATCACGCAACGAATCTACATACATCAAAAATCAAAACCGATTCAAAATCATGACGGGTTTAAAATTTAAAACCAAAACCATTTCCAAGCCCTATAGAATCCGTTTTCAAATTTTAAAAGGTTCGGATACCCTGTGAGTAGTTCCTGGTAAATTTTTTTGCCATCCCTAGAGAGGAGTTTTGGAACAACAGGGGTATCTTTATTATACTGGCCAAAAGTTAATTGTTCTTGTTCATTTCTTAACATAACTAGTGCGAATTAGTATTAGAAATCCACACCCCAAACAATCAATTATATTGTCCACTTTGGGGTTTCGGTTTCCATAGATACATCAGATTACTCTCATATGTTTGTTGCTCATAGGCCCAATAACTAACCCATAACCCAAGTCACTAAGCCTATGAAAAGGCCTAATTGAATGTTAAGGGTGCACTTTACATTTTCAGTTTCATCACCAATTCAAATATGTTTTAGCTTCCCATGTAGGGAATGAAGATGGAAGGAACATCTAAATTTACATCACTCTCTCCTTGTAGGGAATCTGAATGACCCATCTAAGTAAAATATGATATTAGAAAAAGAATATAAAAAAAACTAAAATTTAAGATTTAAGATTTTATAAAGAAATTTATAAATTTTAATTAATCTTTTATACGATACTGTTCATTATTTTTACAACGAGCTACAAAAAATATTCAATTAATTATTTATATGGAGAATTTAAAAAATAATAAAATTATTCATTCATCATGGTAATTACAAATTTATTTGTTTAAATATTTCTTACACGGTGTATAAATTATCGACTATAACCCAATGCCTCCACTAATATAGAAATTTTTTAATACGAATAATTGAGTGAGTTATTTAATAAAAAGAATAACATTGTTTTCAACTCTTTCTCTTGAACACTTAAAATAATTTATTAGTTTTTTTTTTTAAAAAAAATATTGTAAAAAAAGTAAAGAGAAAGGACGAAATGGTCATTCGGCCACAAACCGTGTGCTTTTCATGTGGAACATCGTAAAAAATTCCTTTACCACATCCACGTCATCGAATTAGAATATTGCATTTGTATTCTTATCTTCATCATATTCACAAACATAAAAAAATCTAACGTCGTTATCATCTTTAATAACATGCAAAAAAAAAAAGTCTCAATATCTTTGACTAGTAATTGAGTCTCAATCTAACAAGATTTTTTTTTTTTTTTTTTTGCAATCGGAAAATTAACCTAGATGTGAAGAGGCAACTTGAAGCGTGAGATAAATGATGTTGTACTGGATTAAACCAAATAAAATTCACGACAAATCTTTTGCTTATAGCTTTTTGGACACTAATTTTTGGACATGCCTGATTTTCAACAATTACATCTTGAGTTTCAGATTAGCTAGATCTTCATGCACTTGCCATATATCCTTTGGAGATTGGTTGATCCTTGCCAGGTGTGAATCTCATGTTCCCATGTGTCAGCAGACAAATGGAGATTATTTCTGGTATAAACAGAAAGACATTTGAAGAGCTATTAAAATATTCAATTAATCATTTATTTGGAAATTTTAAAAAAAGGATAAAGTTATTCACTCATCATGATAATTTTAATTTTAATTGCTTAAACATTTCTTATTGAGTATAAATGGAGAGGAGACAAACCATTATAATAAAAGAGACGATTGATACTCTGCACAAGGTCACTTAGTATTCGCCAATTTTTGTCTACACACACCACAACCCACACCTCCACTTATTTGTAATACTTGATGTCGATTACATTTAATGCTTGTAGACTTGTAGATCATTCTACACATATTGACAACTACACAATTGTATATAAGCCAAGAACTATATGAAACATCTGGAAGATACCAGAGGAATCGATGTTGGCTTTTAATATGCGGTACATGAGTTATTGACTATAAGCAAACAACCCTTCAGTTGATGTGATTAAGGCATACACTCAGGGACAGAGCCAGGAAGTGATGATGAGGTGGGTCAATACAGCGCTCCTAAATTTTTTTTAGAACACATTATTATTGTTATTTAATATTAACAGTAATAGAATGAATAATTTTAAGGTTACTATTGTTATAGAAGAATTTCATTGAAATAAATCAGAGTCTGCATAAGGTAGAATCGAATGAGTACACTCAATCAAATACATATCTTGAAGGTTACTATTGTTATGTATTGTTTATTATTACTAGGTAATAAGGTAAATGAATTTTCAAACATCATAGTCTAAATAAACACATATATACACTTACTAAAAAAGTACACATAAAATATTTATAATATATATATGTATTTAATATATGATATGTATGTGTATATTTAGACATATATACATATGTGTGTAAATATATGTGTGAAGTAGTATATATTATATATGTGTAGGATGCTACAGCCTAGTGTGGCCTCCTCTCCCGCCCTTGGATACACCTGACTCGGTGGTATCAAAGTTTCGAGTTTTCCACTGCTCACCTAAAAAAAAAAAGGAGTATTATTGACTATAGAAATATTTTAATACTAATAATTACATGAGTTGTTTAATAAAAAAATTATTTATTATAATGATCCCGTGCATTGTAATGATACACGCGTAGATAACTTATAATAACATTGTTCTTTCTCTTGAACACTTAAAATTATTTATTAGTTTTCTTTTAAAATATATTTTAAAAATGTCAAAAGGAGGGACAAAATGGTCATTCGGCAACAATGCATGTGCTTTTCGTTACGGAATAGCTTGATAACTGCCTGCGCCGTCGACATCCACGTCATCGAATCAGAATATGCCATTTGTATTCTTATCTGCATCCAATTCGCAAACATAAAAAATTCTAACGTCGTTATCATCGTTAGTAACAGGCAAAAAGGAATCTCAGTCTCTCATATAACGGCGCTAAAACCCCGTCATCTACTCTTAAACGGTACCGTTATATTAGGTACACACCCCGCGTACGGTAGGTGTGGACCAACGGAAACGAGACTCTTGGACTAGCTTCTATAAAGAATCCCAGCACTCTACACAGTATCTTCTATCCTTCTCGCTTTGTTGCAGTACTCTCCGAGTCTCTCTTTTCGTCGAATATTAGCTTTGCTTGCATTTTATGGCCGCCAATTCGAGTAGCGTTAGTGGGATCAGGAGCTTGGGGAAGCGAGTCGTGAACCAGATCATCTCTACTCGCTTTCACTCTGCTTTCACCGCCAGGTTTTATCTTCTGCAAGCTCTTAAATATCATTTTTCCTTTTATGTTTTTTCTTTGGTGATTGTTTGAGCGATCTGGTTAGATATAGTTCTGTTTGAAAACTGGTGCATAGATATCCTGAGTTGTTCTTTTGGAGATCATTTTTTCGCTTCCTGATTTTGGTGGTTTCCGGGAAAAGCAAAGAGAGTGTTAACTGTAGACATTCCGGGAAAATAATTGCTGCTTCTTTTTAATGATTTTTTTTTTCTTCTGGAGATCTATCCTATCTCTAATTGCAATTATGATTGAATTTCCTAATTCGGACAAGAAGGAGTGGAGAAGAGATTCGATTACAGATTATCAACGCGTTTATTGCGTGTCGTTTAAAATGGATGGATAAGGACAGGTCATAAACGGCGTCGGCGACGGTGATATTGCACTGCTAATTTGGGGGGCACATGTGTAATTACATTTGCTCTATACCCTTCCAGGCTTCCATTAAAAGACTTCTTTCCTTTTATACTTTAAAATGAGTGGATGCATAATTACCCATGGAAGGAAAAGTGAAATGAAGTATCTTGAGCTGCAGTTATACACATGGGAAAAGGGGTAATGGGCTTTCACAATACTGTAGTATTCAATTCTACCTTTTGTTTTCTTTTAGTAATGCTATATTCCTTTCCTTGTTGCTTCAGGGAAAGGCAGTTCTAGATCATTGGTCTAGATATTTGGGTTCTATAGATGAATCTCAGTAGGCGCACCTCTTGGAGTTTTCATTTTTATGTATTATGTGCACATGTGCATATAATTTGTGCATTCACCACAAAGTAACTTATCTTAGATACAACCTGTCTAGTTATATTTGATTCTCTTGTAAAATATGTACAAAAACTAAAATTTGTGGTACTTGTTGTATCTAGTAGACAATAATCTAATGTTACAGTAGAAAGGTTCATAGATGAACCTGTAAAGTCACCTACTGCCGTTGTCGATCTCCTAACTTTATTTTGTTTTAGTATTTAGTACATCTACATATATATACATATATGTACATATTGACTCCACTAGGCAATAACTTCTCATATAGTACAATCCAACAAAAATTCCTTGTATAGAGTATAGACACCTTCCTGCAGGTTATGTAGTCTCCATGGTTAAACAAATTTGTCCTATACTCCTATCTATTTTATCTGATAAACAATCAATCTAAGGCCATACTGGCATATAGCCATATATAGGTTCAAAGATGAGCCTGTACATCCACCCATGTCCATTACTATCTGTGGTTTCGTTTCTATGGAAAGTCTAAATTATGTTCTTAATAACTATGATAGGCCCTACGTTGATAATGCCTTGTGGTAATCTACATCCATAGAACTTGAACCAGGACAAGGTTCGAGTGCCCTCCCATGCCAATAATAATAATAATAATAAATGACTTATTAGGGGAAAAAAAAAAAAGGTCTTTCATAGATTATGCCTTACTTTTAGGTAAGTCCGGCTTGAGTGTAACCTTGTGTGTCTTCATTTCATATATTCCTTGCTTTGTTTGCCTTTTGCATCAAGCTTTTGTATCTTGTATACCAAATGTTTGAGAAGTTAGTAATCACCAAAATAGTGGGAATCAGGAAATTTTTGGGTTTATTGCAAATTGTTTTCTGGTTTGCTTGCATTCTAGTCATGCTGTAGCTTATGTCCCAATTTATAGTGTGCTGCTGCCCCAACCCAATCATCTTCCATGCTTTACAGCAACCATATCATATACTTAGTATTTATTGTCCGTTTTACTTTTGTAAGAGTACAATTATTCTTAAACATGCTGGGCGCAGGTTCTTATAAATTCAGGGATAAAAAGATGAAATCCATAATGGTTGTCAATTTTGTGAAAACTCTCCTACATCTCCCCTTCACCACTCTTTGTTTTGGGGATGGGAATACGCTTCTTTTACTCCATGGGAAATAAATAGTACATCCCAGTTTATCACCATCGTTGATTTTATATATATTTTTTTAATGTTTTTCATCTAGCTGTGCTCTAGTTTGCCCTGAGGACGTGCTAACATTTTGAATTTTTCTCTTAAAGCACAAAATTTTCAATGACCAGTTGATAATTCGTGCTTGTAGCCCATGATTTAGAAAAAAAAAAAAAGCCTCCCGTATTGAGCCAAAGATAAACCGATCCATTATGAATCTATTGAATTAATAAATTTTCTTAGTTAACATTTGCCAGAATATTGCCATAAGCCATCGTTCCTTTGACTATCTTATAAATTGATGGATGATAATAAAGATGGAATCACCATGTTAAATAATGATGGTGAATGCAGGAAGGCTGCTCACACATCTGTGTATGACAAGAACTTTGAGGATCAGGTACGACCAGCTGTAGTGCCGGATGAACTGATCCAGCCCGAGTCCGACAAATACTGGGCACCACACCCAAAAACTGGTGTATTTGGTCCAGCCACTGAGCACTCTGCAGCCGGTGGTGGGGAAGACGGTGCCCATTCCTCTGCTGTGAATGGTGGTCAAGACTCTGTTTTGGAAGAGAAGGCCTGGTTCCGTCCCACCAGTATTGAAGACTTGGAGAAGCCTCACCTCCCTTGAACTATTTATGCGTGCTTTTCACATCTATAAAATAGGTTTTGGCATAGCATGAGTGTTATTATGCCAAGAGCTTGAAATAAAACTGGGTTGATACTCCGAAACCTATTTCTGGTGTAGTCGTTTTCTGGAAACCTACGAATGCATATACTAGATTAATGTTATTTAGGTTTGTGTGTTTGCTTTATTTCTGCTATACTTTTGTTATGAAATACTTGAACATTGTTCCTCTGGGAATTTATGCTTCTGGGTTTATGTAGCTTTTGTGTGTATATCACCATAACTATAACTATATATATATATGTAAATGAGCATCATACTAATAGTTGCTAGCTGCTACTTTTTTGCAATCTCTCATTAGCCTTGGAATCTTTTTATTTCTGAGTCAACATGAGATGGTGAATATGTTAACAAAGAAAACTAAATTTGTGATTTGAGTTTATGCAACCATATTGTTCTTCTAAAAATATTGTGATTTTTTATGTCTTATTTTGGTGGGTCTTACTCGGCTACACATTGACCTATTTTTTGTATATTTTAAAGATGGACAATTCTTTTTCAAAAACTTTAGAGAGGTTGAGATCATACAAATATCTTTGTAACCAAAATAATTAAGAACGTGTCCTTTACGTGTTAATAGGTTATGCTTATATACATTACAACTCACAACAGCGTTTCACAACTGATTTACACTTATCACTTACCACTTTTTGCTTTTATTCCTACCACTCTCTCGCACGTAACTAATCCAATATAAGAATTAAATAAGTTTCTCATTTTTGTAACCAAAGTAATTAACAACATGTCCTTTATGTGTTAATAGTTTATGCTTATCTATATCACAGCTCACAGCAGCCTTTCACAGCTGACTTACACTTGTCACTTAGCATTTTGTACTTTTATTCCTACTACTCTCTCGCACGTGACTAATCCAATATAATAATTAAATGACTTTTTCATTTGTGTAACCAAAGTAATTAATCATGTGTCCTTTACATAGCTGACTTACACTTGTCACTTATCATTTTTTACTTTTATTCCTACTACTCTTTCGCACGTGACTAATCCAATATAACAATTAAATGACTTTCTCATTTGTGTAACCAAAATAATTAACCATGTGTCCTTTAAATGTTAATAGTTTATACTTATTTATGTCACAAGTCACAACAGTCTTTCACAGTTGACCTACACTTGTCACTTACTACTTTTCACTTTTATTCGTACCACTCTCTCGCACGTGACTAATCCAATATAAGAATTAAATGAGTTTTTCATTTCTGCAATCAAAGCTATTAACAAACGTGTCATTTATGTGTTAATAGTTGAGGCTTATATATATCACAACTCACACTAGCTTTTCACAGTTGACTTACACTTGCCACTTATCACTTTTTACTTTTATTTCTACCATTCTCTCGCACGTGACTAGTCCAATATAAGAATTAAATGAGTTTTTCATTTTTGCAACCAAAGTAATTAACATGTCGTTTACGTGTTAATAGTTGATGTTTATCTATATCACAACTCACAACAACCTTTCACAATTAACTTACACTTACCATTTTTTTATTTTTATTTCTATTTCTACCACTCTCTCGCATGTGATTAGTCCAATATAAGGATTAAATGAGTTTTTCATTTTTGCTACCAAAGTAATTAACAACGTGTCCTCTTCTTGTTAATAGTTGATACTTATCTATATCACAGCTCACAACAACCTTTCATAACTGACTTAAACTTACCATTTTTACTTCTATTTCTACCACTCTCTCGCACGACACGTGCGAGAGAGTGGTAGAGTTGTGTTTTCAAAAATTTCGAAACACTATTTTTAGGTTTTAAAAAAATTGAAAAATATGTTGTCAGTTTTCATAAAAACCAAACATGAAATACAAACGAAAACTACTTTTTATTTTATTTTCTATTTTTTGAAAATAAAATTAAAAACTGAGAAACAACAATAATATCAAACAGGGCAATTTTTTCGCATTCAATTTAAATTTTTTTTGAGGCGAAAGATATACCGTTGAAATCGTAAATGTGATCAAATATATTTATAATTTTTTTCAAAAGTAAATAAAATTGTAAAGCCACTGTAGCGGATCCAACAGACTACCATAGGTCCGCAACCACTATCAGTCAGGAAATATGAAAATTTAATCTAAATTTGACAGAAACTTCGCGTCCGCAACTCTTTTTAAGCAGAATACATTACACATCACAGCCACTCACATTCCATATTTTCTTTTTCTTGGCCATTACACTACCAAAACACTACTAGTATTATCCTTCCTCCTCTATCTAGGGTTTATCTTGAGAAGTCAAAATCCCCAATCTAGTCAAAATATTTTAGCGGTGAAGTAATTTTTGTGTATTTATCTATTGGATTGTGAGTGAGGTGGGCCGCTGTAGCAATGAATGAGAGTACACATTGGATGAAGAGGAGCTCAAGAAATGTCAGAATGTAAGGGTATGTCACCTAGATAATTTATCTTTTCCTTTTTATTTTTATGCACACCTTTTCATTTTTCAATTGACATTCTTTGTTTCAGGATTATTATGCACTGTATAAGGTGTACAAAAAAAGTGGACCTGATCCGAAGAATGGTGAACAGTATGTGACCGACACTAAAGTGTGTGTGTACTTACCCCAAGTGTAGGGTATCGTCAAGTAATAAACCGGTGAGTCCGGTATCGATCCACGAGGAAGCAATGCAAATTTGAAGTGAATGATATGCAAATGACTAGCTAACACTAATAAACACAATGAATATCAAATAAAAGCAAGTAAAAGAAATGGGCCGAATGACTCGGTAGCATGAGCGATTTTGTAATCAAAGTAAGCACAAATTGGATTTAAAACAATTAATTAAAAACCTAGTCTCTAATCCGTCCCGGTGGCTACTCGGTTCTCATACTCAAGGTATCATTGCAAACACACACAACCATACACAATGCATTGTGTGATACTATCAATCATGCATATGCAAAGAGAATTGGGTTATAAGACTTCAATTCATACATGTAGGTCATCGGGTTTCTTAATCTACGATGAACGCAAAGGGATAAGCACCCAATATTATGGATTAATGTTCCCCCTTGGGGCTCGGCTTGGCTAACACCCTAGTTTCACACTCAAAGATCAATTAACCATAACTCTCCCATGCACATTCCTAAATTAACCCAAAACTCCATCATCAATACACATAATTAATAGCTATGCAATGAAAAACTCAATTAATTAAGGAAATCATGCAATGGGTTTAACAATTCTCAATTAAACACATTAGATGCAATCCCTAGACTAGACAATCCGAAAATACCATCAATATGTCATTTCCATAGATCCAATCACACAACTATCACGAAATTAAAAGAGAGAAATCGAAGCTACGATTCTTTGAGCATACCTTGAGCAATTGAAACCGAGCACCCACCGTTTGGGACTAGAAACTAGAAAGAGAACTTAGCCACTCATCATAATGGACATAAACATCAATTTTATAGATGAAAATCAATGTCTACACACGAAATCACAAGAAACCAAGAAAAACTTAGAGAGAGAAATAGAGAGAAAAACAATGGAGGCAAGAAGTTGGAGGAGATGAATGAATTGAGAGAGAGTCCCAATCTTAGGGTTTTCTCCTCTTTTACAAGTATAATGACCTATTTACCCTTACAAAGCTTTCTCCCATTGGTTACATTTGAGAGATACCCAAAAACCCAGCTCAATTAATCATTCTCGGAATGCAGAAATCGGGCGACTGTCCGGACGGTTGAAATCTGTGTGGACAATTAAACGCTCTGGTTCCAACTGTCCAGACGGTTGAAATCTGTTTGGACAGTTTGTGCTGATTTTCATTTTTAGCTGTAGCTTCATGATTCTTTCACCTTTTTGCCCTTTGATTCAATTATCCGAACATCCAATGAAGGTGTCCGGACAATTCTTCATCTCTATGAACTTTTCTTCAATCCCGAGAGCTTCTAATTTTGTCGGTTTAATCATATTTTCTGCAAAACCAATGAAAGACAATCATAAGAGTAAAACTAACTTATTTAAACACAATTACATTACTTAAGATACTAGAACTCCCTAATTAGGTGGTATTAGGACCTCAAAATAGAGGTCCGGTCAGTATGGAGCACCATTTACTGAAGAAGACTGGGCTGATGATGAATGCCAAGACATCATTGACATTGTTAAGCCAAGGGAACCTGTGGAACAACATAATGATGTTGCTTCTGTTGATAATGCAAAAGTTAACGGTTATATTAAACCTTTAGCAACTAATCTTGAGCAGCTTATGAAGCAGCAAATCATGGATGAGCCTGATCTTCAGCGGCTACAAGATATTGATTATGACTATACACTCCCGCAGGTTGGTCTTTACTTGAAAATATCATTTCTTATTTTTATCTGGCCCATAGTGTGATATTTTTTGCTTTATAAATTTGTGTTCTATTAACATGGTAACTACTGCATTGAACCCACTTCAAATGACTTGTTAGTTCATTAAACATGTCTTGTGTGGCTGACATTTGGGCCTCCTTGGAAAAATGACTAAATTCATTATTTACATTGGTGTGCATCTTAATCTTATTGATAAGAAGAGTATTACTCGAGTATATATTGGCAAAGAAGGATTGCATTATTGGCTATTGCATTTCCTCTATGTTTCTTTGGTTGCTTATAGTAATTCAGTTATTTTATCGTACAATATGGGTTTTACTAATCTCTGTAATTTGATCTTACAAGTTTTTGGCGAAGAAGAGACCCAAAATACTATTTTGAAACCATCCTTCACAGATGTCATCTTTCCTCAGCCAGTCCTTGTTTCAGCTAACAGTCGATAGTTTGATGAGCAGATAAGCTTTGATGTTAACCAGTATGCTGCATCTAGAATGCAAATGGGTCAGGTTATTTTATCGTACAATATGGGCTTTACTAATCTCTGTAATTTGATCTTACAAGTTGTTGGGGAAGAAGAGACCCAAAATACTATTTTGAAACCATCATTCACAGCTGTTATCTTTCCTTAGCCAGTCCTTGTTTCAGCTAGCAGTCGATAGTTTGATGAGCAGGCAAGCTTTGATGTTAACCAGTATGCTGCATCTAGAATGCAAATGGGTCAGGTTATTTTATCGTACAATATGGGCTTTACTAATCTCTGTAATTTGATCTTACAAGTTGTTGGCGAAGAAGAGACCCAAAATACTATTTTGAAACCATCCTTCACAGATGTTATCTTTCCTCCGCTAGTCCTTGTTTCAGCTAGCAGTCGATAGTTTGATGAGCAGGCAAGCTTTGATGTTAACCAGTATGCGGCATCTAGAATGCAAATGGGTCAGGTGCCTGAGGTCATTTATGTTTTTAGTGATGGTGGAAGGGCACTTAATCACATAAATGAGAACTTCCTAAAAATTGATGATCTACTTGGTCTAGAGCCTACTTTCTCTAATGTTGAGAATCCGGTGCAGAACTTTCAACTTAATGTGTGTGTTTGGGAGAGCGGTTGTATTGATTTTCAACGTAAGTGTTAAGCTGTGAATAAAATACTGTGCTTAAAACTCTGAAATAAGCTGTGAGGTGTTTGGTAGAGTTGTTAACTGTGCTTAGCGGTTAAGTTGTGTAAAATATATTTTATTTGTATTTTTAAAATTTAAATATTTTTAAAATATAAATTTTATCTATTAAAAATTACAAATAAACAATTTATAATTTGATAAATTAAAATAATTAAGCTTAAGCATAATTTTTATTAAAAAAGTTTATAATATTTACATAAAATATTTATATATAAATAATATTAATATATAAAATAATTAATGTAGAAAATTATTGCTTTACAAAATAATATTAAATGTCACAGACGTAATACTCACATTAAAATAAATTTTATTTTATTGTATTAAAAGGTTACAATCCCATGTAAAAAAAAATTTTAAAAAAAGAGTGGTAGCTTTTTGGTGTGGACCCCACGCCAAAAAGCTGCAAAATTTCTCACCGCTCTCACAATAACCTCCATATTGGAGATTATTGTTTTGGGGCGTTATCGCTCCGTTTTGTGGGCGGTAACGACCCATTTTTTCAGGTGTTTGGTGGGGCGGTCTGGGAAAGCGGGCCCGCCCTAGCAAACGCCCCACCAGATAGGGCCAATGAGTCTCATGGATTGAGTGAATTTGATATGTACCAGATGCACAGATGTTCCTACGTGAAATGGGACCTGTCAATCAAGAAGTATTTTCACATCCTTACATGAATTCCATGGGGGGATATATATGGTGAACTGGGTGGATTATCAGTTGCCACTCCCTTCGATGGGTGTAGATCAGAATAATCAGATCAGCAGTCATTTATGGACACATGACCATCACAATGCTTTATTCTCCTCCTATTCATAAATATTGTTGATGTTGGAAGTCACAAATGTAAGAAGACTCTTGTTGTGTCAAATAATTTCGTGCTTTGCAGGTTAACATGATTGCAAAAGTAATGAATTCTAATAAGGAAAGAGTTATGAATCTAGTGATGTCCACGACGGCCTATTTTCATTCTCTTCACTGCCCAAGATGGTAGCTTAGTCCACCTGGGGTAGAAGCCTAGATCACAGCTAAGCTTAGATTGGAAGATAAAATGGATGAGCAATTATGATAGCACTAGCACATAGCCACCTTGTAGTTTCAATAAAATACCATCAAACAAAACAAAGGAATCTCAAAGTAATTAAACGAGAAGAAGTTTCACTATATTAAGCAAAAATGTTGTGGAAATTAGAGCATTTTCAATATATAGCATTGTTGTAACAATTTATTGGGTATATAACGCCCGATTTAAATTATTTAGGGATATAACACCATGCCGTTGTGTAAAACAATGACACTAGTTTGTCTTTAGCGAAGCTACTATTAACAATAGCGACTTTAATAATTTTTAAATATGTTGTTAGTAGTAACAACGACTATCTTTTGTGACTTTGTCTTTAGTGAAGCCATTGTTATGAATAGCAACATAACTTCAATTTCAATAGCACACCACTAAAGCCGCTATTGAGAGGAACGACATATCATTGTTAATGATGCCGCACTTTGAAACAAAGACATCTTTTGGAATGTAAAAACATCGCAAACAGCGGCATTAGGGTAAAACTTGGGAGAAACACAGTCGCTCCTCTATTGCCAGTGATATTGCTTCTGCGAACTCCACCACGTACTCTGTCCGTGTGGGCTTTGTGTGTCGGTACGTGTGTATGGCCCCTGAGGGGGGTACAACGTGCGGCACAAGAGGCATGTCCACTATCCCATATCGAACAATGCTTGAGAGAAAGTGTAGAATATAGTAGGTCAAACTCTCAAACTAGTAACAACCGATTTTCCTTGAAGTTGTGGCACCAAAAACTTTGCAGTTAAGCGTTCTTCTACAAGAGTCATACTGGGATGCGTGACCTCCTGGGAAGACAAATTTGTGAGGGGCCAGTTGGGCCCAAAGCGGACAAAGTGTTACTGGACTTGAGGGGGTGGGCTATTACAGTTGGTATCGAGCCGATGGGTTCGGTCGGTGTGGTACTCATGGTCCTACATGGGTACTCTCACAGGGACGCGAGCCTCTTAAGAGGGGTGGAATGTGGGCTCTGTGTGTAGGCACGTGTGTACGGCCCTTGAGGGGGGTATAATGTGTGGTAGAAGAGGCATGTCCACTATCCCACATCGGACAATGCTTAAGGGGAAGTGTAGAATATAGTAGGCCATACTCTCAAACTAGTAACAACCAGTTTTCCTTAGAGTGGTGGCGCCAAATACCATAAAAACTTCACAGTTAAACATGTTTTTGTGAGAGCAATATTGGGATGGATGACCTCCTGGGAAGACAAAGTCGTGAGGGTCAGTTGGACCCAAAACTGACAGTGTTAATGGATTTGAGGGCGCGAACAGTTACAGTCCGTCGATTCGGCTACTCCATCCGTTGATCAAACCTTCGTCAAAGCGAACAAAGTGTTACCGGACTTGAAGGGGCAGGCTGTTACAGTTCGTCGACTTGGCTACTCCATCCGTCTATTGAACCTTCTCCAACTACTCCGTCCGTCATTCCTCCACCTAGATGCTACTCCACCTCCACACCTCCACCAAACCTTCTTTTGGGTAGGTATGAGCTCATCTTCTTTAGGGTAATACTTGATTGTTGCCATTGGTCGCTTCCTCTATTTCAAAGCTGGGTATTTCTTTCTAATCAGAAATGAAAGGGGTATTAGAGATAATTGCATCTTTTGGTTCTCTTATTTGCTCGATCTAGGTCTCTCTTAGTGTTGTTTGTTACAAATGGATTTCACTATAAAGATAAAGTTTTTCTCTCTTTTTAGACTATCAGGTTTGTCATTCCCTTATACAACTTTCTTTAGCGATTCTTTTTTATGTCTGTAAAGAAGAATGATTTTGCATGTTGAACAGGAGTATTTTAAAGCTAGATATTTCTTTCTTGTCAGAGGAAAAATGGGGAATTAGGGATAAATGAATCTTCTGCTTCTCTTATTCAAATGCTCTATCTGGGTCTCTCTTTCAAGGGATTTCTGTAAAGGTGAATGAATCTCTCTATGTTGAATTGAACACGACGTCGATTATTTATTCAATATGGTATCGATTATTTTCTGCTTTGCTTCGAGTTGATCATTTAGGTGTGCTTATACAATTTGTTTCTTTGGGTTTCTTATATGGTTAGTTCTTCGTGCCACAAAATTTGTATGCTTAATTTGTTTTCCTTTTATGATGAGGCCTTCGAAGCTTCAATTGAAGTAACTCATTTTGAACTTTGTGGCTTATTTCAAAATTTTCTTCCTTATTGTTAATATGAACCTACTTACCTCTCTCCTTCTCCCTGTTTCTTCTCTTCAATTATCTGCAAGTTAGATGTATGAAAGATACATTGATATCCCTATTTCTTCCATTTGTGAATATGGCATGCTTAGAAGAAACAAAAATGTTTGAGATCCCAATCATCCTAGTAACCAATCCTGGCCATTGATTGATGTAAGTGTAGGGCCCACAAAACCTGAGGTACATCAATCAAGGGACATGCATGATTAGTTACTAGGATGATTGAGATCCCCATCACTTATGTAGAAGAAATATCAATATCTCTTCAATTATCTATGAGTTAGATGTATGAAAGATGCATTGATATGCTTTTGGATAGCTTAGACTCCGATTATTGTAGTGACTGCTCCACCAGAGGTTCGATAGTTACAACGATATGCTTTCAGACATGTCAAATTATTTTTTTTATGGTTTTTGTCTATTGTTTTTCTATTTTCTTTTGGTGTATATTTCGTTTCTTTAACTTCTATCAATAAAATTTCTTTTAATGATTTTTGTTGTTTGAATATTTTTTTTGACTTTTGCAGCCAATTGTTTCGGTGAACAAACACAGATGTCGAGCAAACTTGGAGAACCTTAAAGTAAAGAATAACACAAAAAAGTTGAAATTTTGTTGATGTATAATTTTTACCCTTCAATAATGTAATCCCTACAGCGTCGCGCAGGTTCATTATTAGTATTAGTATAAATTTGATTGACATAAGATTGTGTTTAGTTGAACATTTGAATCAAATTGTGTTATTGATTATGATGATATATGTGATCAAATAAAGATGGAATTTAACATATCGCTAACACTTCCTAATTTTATGAATTTGGAGTATGATCTGACTTGTGCTATATCCTTGGTAAGTATCATTTGATGCATCCAAAACTTTATAAAGTTGCATATTCGACATTTATGTTTTTTGATATTCCAAAAGAGCATTATATACATGTTATTCGTTATCTTACTAAATATTATTTTTAATCCATATGCTTTGAGTTGTGGTCATTGGTTTTGCAAGTCATGTATGCTTTGCAACCCCCTATTTTTTGTGTTATTTACATGATCAAATAAAGAATTATATTATCGATTTTTTTTTGAGCTTATCATATAGTTATTAGATATGTATGTTGAATAATTATGTAAATTTGGTAATTATTTTACTTGGATTGGTTTTTCAGAAAATATTGTCTTCAAATACACTTTCCATACAACGTAAAAAATAAAATTACAAAACAAAATATGCAATAAAACTATAGCAACCGTTTCTACACATCAAATAATCTTCTTATTTCCTAATCTTTTGTTTGCCATGAGCTCCTCTCATGAGCGAACTCTTGTAGAAGATTCACCAACCTATGAGAAACATAACGGACATAAAATTTAAATAGTTCTTACCTCAACAAGTTTTGTGTTCCGTTTGTTGACAACATGAGCACGATATATATTGCATTCAATGTCATCACTCAAGTCAACATTATAGTGACATACATACAGATTAACATGTCCATGTGCCATACCGATGATTGTCATATCATAATAGTCAATCTCGTTTTTTAGGTCAATAAGACTGGAAGAAAGAGATGCACCATTTTTAAGAAATTTTAATGCTGCAAGATGAAGACTAATATTAAACCCATTTTTTAGATAATGGTAACAATCCACTTTATTTCGTGCCTCCATTTTAACATTTGTTAGAGTATTCACTGAACCATGTGCATAGTCGTGATTATTGTTTGCCATAAAACTACAATGGTGAACAATAACTCTGAAAAAGATCAAATGATTCATCATATAAAACAAAATGGTATATCAAAACCTAGATCAGTGGTATGCATAACAAACTTAGAAAAAATATGCAACATCATTAAACTCACGAAATATACTTGATATGCAATCAATATATAATATAGTAGTATCAAACATCAATGTAACACAAATTACAAACATATTTTATAAGTACATACTCGAACGTCACATAGTAGCAAACGTCTATTAAATTAAAAACATATGTTATAAATACTTTAACCCCAATGAAAGAAAAATACTTTAATCCTCGATTTCTTGTTATGTCCTCTTTGACCACAGATGCTACATTTGTATCGTGGGTTTTCTTCACGCATATTCATCTCATTAGTCAACTATGTTGATCTTGGCCAACCATTTACTTATCGTCAAAGTTTAAGGTCCAAGATCACCAATGACTCATTGTATATGGGTCACCCAATTTCATTTGGTATTGAATAGAAGGACTGTGTATAGGAAATCGCATACGAATTGATTATGAAATACGACTCCACAAATTGAGAGAATTCTACGTTGTTCGTCGAACAAGAAGCAATAACATGTGAACAAGGACAATGATACAACATCTACATGTTGCATAAACAACTTTATTATTCAGTTTGATCCCCAATCTAGACTATATGACTTCATGTGTCGGTAGAGCATGATGGAACCTTCGTATTTAATGTCGCTTTGATATGTCAATCTGTAACACCCAGAAAATTTATCAAGTATGTTAGAGAATTTTTTTTTACACGTGTAGAATTACTAGAATTTTATGCGGAAGTTCTCCTTGAGAAATAATTGAAAATCATAATAATAATAATAAGATAATAAAACAAATAGAAAATTTTCAAAGTTAACACTTGATGAAATTTAATAAACTAAATATTAGAATTTGAATTTTGATATGGGGAAACAAACAAACTATACATACATTCATATGTATCATAGCAGTATGGTAGTGATCTATGAAATATTAAAATGTACAAAGGATATAAAGACTCTATGTGATAGGTGTGAACCTAGCAAAGTGACAAATCAAAAGTTTCGATTGAGACACAATGGAGAATAGGTAGTAAAAGAATTAATTGGTGAAGAAAGAACAATGAGAGCTATTGGTTTGACTACAAAAGAGAGAATAAAAGATAAAACCCAATGATAATGGGAGGACCAATAAGAGGAAGTTGATAGAGGAATATGTAATTGTGTGCAGGAGTGGGATAATGTCAAACAATTAAATGCATAAGAGACCAATGAGATTAATGATTTTAAAATAAAAAAAATGAATGAAGAAGTTGGAACCATGTGATGGCATGGGGATGATAGGGAAAAAAAGAGAGAGAGAGAGAGGAGAAGTAGAGTTAATTATGCTATGACAGTCATGTGATAGCAAGAGATGAAATGACTTCAGTTCATAGAGATGATCTGAAATTAATGATGCCCTGGTTTGACACGCTAATATGGAGAAGTTTGAAGAAAATCAATCAATCCTTGTGCATGAAGGACACCTGACAAGAGAGGAAATAATAGAGGTGGATTTATAGAAAATTGGGAGGCCATAAGAAGACATTTGAACAAAGAAGTCTCATATAGAAAGAAGCTGAGCGTGAGAAAAAAGGAGAGAGGAAGATGGTGTATAAAAAAGAAGGAAATGAAACAACAAGAACACCGGGTGTCCAGGTAAGAGATAATTCAATCTTGTTGTGAGATGATTATTGACACTTGAATAAGCATCTAATGAGGTGAATCCATTTCTTGCTAAGGTTCTGTCAAAAAGTAAGGGAAGCACAGAGTGGACAATCAAGAAAAGTACCAAAAAGAAAAAAAAAGGCTCTCCAACATTTGAAGAGTGTAAGTAAAGGTAAATCCATTCTTATTAGTTGATGGTTTAGAATAGCAGTGTAATGTTATGAGGAAATGAGGTAATGCAAGTGACCTTGGGTGAGGTTTGGAGAAAACAAGATAGATAGGTGTCTTAAGCACGATCTAAGTACATGCATGCAAGAATAGACATAGATCCATGCATCCATGATAATCTTGAAAGCTGTAATGAATCATACATGTGGTGGATACTAAAGTGTGAAAATAAGGGGAGATTAGATGGCATGCAAATCACGAAAATTTGTAAAGTGGACATTATTATAAAAAGTGAAGTGAATCTTGCATTTGATAGATTACCGGGAAGGAAAAATGGAGTATCTATGCATGAAATGATTTTTGATTTTTGAAGGGTTTTCAATTAAACACAAAATAATAGGTGAACTTTCATCCGGATGTACAAGACCTATAACCTTAAAAATTTTGTACAAGTATGTAACCCGTAAGGTGTATAAAAATATTGACCAACACAACTTTATCTATTATAAATTACATTTTTGTAGAAATATCATTTTTCACCGTTATTATTCCGTGATCTATTTCTTTCATAAATCTCCCATTTAATTACCTATTTCTTTAAAAATATAATATGAATGATATCATTTAAATTACTAGTATTTCTTGAATGTTAAATTTCAATAACTATAAGTTGGTTCTATGAATAGCTTGGCTAACCCTCCTACATGTTTTCCATACATGTAGATTAATTCGAGTGCTCAGTGGAGTTCCGGACATTTTAAGGGTCAAGGTTTTGTAATAAATTTAGATTCCTATAAACAGATGTAAGAACTTATATATATTATATCCATATGTATTTGCTTTGTGACGTTTGTAAGGATTATTAAGTAATTTAGAATATTGATGTTAAGATAATGTAATCTGATAATTAAGGCTTGCGGTATTCTAATCGTGTGGACCCGAATAACTAGAAAAGTACAAATAGTTATCATGCCGTGTAACTACCCCTAGTGAAGAATTTGAGGCGTTACACAATCACTCACAATAGATCATTCATCACTTTCGGTGGTCATTCTTTACATTTACATTAATATTGATCTGCTTTAATCCTCCTCGTGACGAAGTAATTATTTGACCAGTAGAAAGTCAATTGCACAAGAGCAGTGATTGGCAAAAATCAATCATCTTTTGAGACACTGTTAAAAATTTTTGACATGTTGGTAGTTATGTTACCATAACGATGTCCATCATCGTATGATAATGTCCATCTTTCCTTCTCTTTTCTTTTCAGATAATGTCATGGTTCAACGTTTAGTTTTATCATCTATGTCATCCAAAAATCAAACATTTCCCGATAAGTTTTTCTGGCCATTCTATCAATGGTAGCTTTCAAATCTAGATCCTTAAACTTCGTCATGACATTACTAACGAGGTGTCTGATACAATATCTATGGTATGCTAGTGGCACATGTCATTGCTCGCACATTGCACACTTGATGTTGGGATGTTGATCGAATAACACACATATCCCACGACGATCAGTGGCATATGCATAGATACAATTTATGTACCATGCCTAGTTAGGATTATTTTTTACATCAACTAGTGCATAACATAACGGGAACAACCAATTATCCGCGTCAAATGCAACTGTTAGCAGCAACTTCCTCTTATACTTTTTATACAGGTGCGTGCCATCAATATTGAACAATGGACGACTATACTAAAAGCCTTCAATGTATGGCCTGAACACCCAAAACCCACTTCCAAATATTGCTACTTTGTTATTAGAATCCTTATACTCGAAATGAGCTACCATACTTGGATTTGACATCTTCAAAGCTTCAAAGAACTTAGACAGTATCTGGTATATACCTAAAATGTCCCAAATAACTTCTCCAAGGTAGTCAGAATTCATTTGTCGGTGCCATTGTATTAAAGGGGCATTTGTGCATGTGTGTGGCTCTCTTAACATAGTTATTTTTCACATATTTATTGAGTCCTTCATTATCGCCTGAAGCTACCAACTGTAAGTTTTGTCCTTCACGTATTTGAATTGAAGAATTTCGGTGTTCGAACTTTGCGTCTTGTATTGGTGATTGTTTTCAATATGCCAAGCTTTCATTGCATGAATTAGTTCTCCCTTATTCTCAAACACTTGCTTCATTGCTAAGTCACCTTTTGTCACCTAATTAACTTATCCCAATCCATACATATCATATCATCCACTAAACTAACATCTCTAAATTGTGGTATTGGTGGCACCACGAGTGTCTGGAGACCAACGTTTTGTTCAGAGTTGACATCAGCATCAACCACTAACTCACTATCATAAGAATCTATGTAATGTTCATCATCTTTAACCTTAACATTGTTGTTCGCAACCACCTACCCAAAATGGTCATTGTCTTCTCTACCATACACTTCTGGGATCAATGTTACATTAACATTTGCTAGTTGATGATGAGAAGAAGAATTTCCAGGAGTTGTTTGGGTATAATCTACCCAATAAGCCGATTGACTATAATCGTACCCATATTCATAGGAAAAATCTTGATTTCTTCATGTCATCATTATCACCTTCGTATTATAATAATAATAAAAAATAATTAAATTAATCAAGTCAATATTAACAAATTTTAACAATGTTCATATAAATATTAAACTAATCAAGTCAATATTAAAAAATTTAACAAAATTTCATGTATTAATTAAACTAATCAAATCAATATTAAAAAATTTATTCAATTTTCATATAAATATTAAACTAATCAAGTCATTATTAACAACTTTAAACAATGTTCATATAAATATGAAACTAATCTAGTTAATATTAACAAATTTAACAAATTAATCAAGTCAATATCACAAAATTTATACAATTTTCATATAATATTAAACTAATCCAATCATTATTAACAACTTTAAACAATTTTCATATAAATATTAAACTAATCAAGTCATTATTAACAACTTTAAACAATGTTCATATAAATATGAAATAATCTAGTTAATATTAACAAATTTAACAAATTAATCAAGTCAATATCAAAAAATTTATACAATTTTCATATAATATTAAACTAATCCAATCATTATTAACAACTTTAAACAATTTTCATATTGATATATAAACTAGTCAAGTCAACAAAGAGAGAAATAATATATCATTTAGTATCAAATATGAACATTATACAAGGGAAGACACATACCCAAACAACAAATACAAGTAGAAATCAACAAGAAGGTGACACCATTTCACTCAAAATCTCTCAAACTCACTCGTATGCTTTTTCTCTTTAACTCATTGATATTGTTTCTTTAACTCATTGATATTGTTTCTGTCTATGTAGAAGAGAGCGATACTAATTGGTTTATAATACAATTGATGCGACATTGTATTGGATCTTGCAATGTCGCATGTATGAACAACGACATTACTAAAGACAAATGTTGTCGCTGTTACTATTTGATATGCCGCTGCTGTTATCAATAGTGGCTTCGCTAAAAACAAATGGGATGCTATATATTTAAATAATTGAAACCGAGCGTTATATGTCCAATAAAATGCTATAGAAATGCAAAATAAAATAAAAAAAGCTCTGAAAATTAGACAAGTTCAATATTTTACATAGAAATTTGATAGGTTTATGTTTCTGAAAAATACCTGTAAAATCATATTTATTTCTCTTTGAGAAACAAATAGAATTTTTGGGTTTTTCTCTATCTTCAACCCCACATATCAAAGTGTTTAGGCATGAACAATTATTTAATCCGAGCCAAAATCACTCCCCAACCTCAATAAAGAAAACAAACGTACTTGTTAAAAAATGGGGAAAAAAAATCTGCCATAATAATGTTTCCTTTTAATTTCCCTTTCATCCTAACTTAATTTAAGGTAAACAAAATCATTAACCGATAGTTGATTTTATGAAAATAAATAAATAAATAAATAAAAAGGCCACGCTCACTCAGAGTCTTCAAGTTGGGAGTCTCTAGTAGCGAGCAGGGGGTGACGCAGGTGGGCGGCTAGCGCTAGTTCCGTCTCTTCGTGCGTATGCAGACTCGAAAACTCACAACACTTGCAATACAAATTCAGTCGTGAATTGAATTCACAGTATCTGCAGTTACTGGAACGAATTCTACATCTTGGTTTATAGACAGAAAGATTAACGCTTGTGATCTAAAACGGCGCGGTTTCTGTAGCAGGAGAACAAGCAAGAACTATGAGGGGAAGGAAGAAGATGAGGCAGTGCTTCACCTTCTTCTTATCCTTATTTTGTTGATTCATGGCGTCCTCTCAGCACCGCTGCGTCTTTGGTAATCCCTCAAAGCCCAAACTTTCTGGAATTTTGCGACGGTGAATTGAATCATCACTTCCTGTCAAGATTTCTGCTTTCTTGATGTTTATGTACGCCTTTTTTGGGTGATGGGTAATGGAATATTTTTTGATTTCTGTTCCTTTGTATTGTTTTCTCTGTGACACTGGGTGCAGTTGGTAATATTCCGTATGATGCAACTGAGGAGCAACTCATGGAAATCTGCAGGGAGGTTGGTCCTGTTGTGTCATTCAGGTCAGTACTTGAATGACATGCTTCTATCTGTTACAAATTCTAGAATTAGATGTCTAGGATTGCGACTACAACTTCATGGTTAAGTTCGGTGGCCGAGTAATTGCGGAGAAATTTATAAAGTATCAATGGTGTGATGTGATGCAAGTAATTTGTTATAAATGCACCCTATGATAGACAATTGAGAATGAGAGAATGGAAAATATTGTAATAATATCCTCCCATTATAAAGTGGAGGTTCTTAAATGTCCCAACCTCTTTATTAGCTCGGCATTCTCCTACATTCTCCTAGAAGGAGGTGGCCCGAAAGTTGGTGTGCACGGTGGTTATCATCACACCATGCTTGAAGAGAATTAGATAACTTTGGCAACTTAAGCCATATTTACATGTTCCTCACACTTAGACGATATACCAGTATGGGTGCTAAAAAAACGGAGAGGCTTGATGAGTTGTCATTGGAAAGTAAAAAATACGGTGCTTTTTTGTCGACTAAGTGCTTTGTCTAATCAAATCTTTAGAATTGCTACTGTAGATTGCTATGGTGCATGTGCAATTTGGGATGAAGTCACCCATTGTTAGGTAAGGAAACAAGATGTAATCTGGAAAAGCAACAGGAACAACTCACACTGTACAACTTTTAAGATGCATGGAACCAAAAATTTGGCTATGATCATCATCATCATCCGACCCTTGATCCCAAAAATTTTGGGTCGGTTACACGCTATGTAGCACGGACACGGACACGGACACGCGACACGACACGACACGACACGGACACGCGGACATGTGATTTTTCCAAAAAGTAGGATACGGACACGTTGGGGACACGTTGATTAATTTTTTTTATATTTTTTATATATATACATATATTTCATTTCAATAAATATGGTCCAAAACAACAATACATTAAAACATAATATAGTTCAATTAAGATAGTTCAAAAAATCAAATATCTTATAACAAATTAAAAAATAATTCAGTAAATTAAAAATAAAAGACAAAAAGTGTCCCCAACGTGTCCTCAACGTGTCGAAAACGTGTCCAATATTAAAAAAAAAAAAAAATCGGATACTCATATTCACGTGTCCCAGACGTATTTTGAGCGTGTCGGGACGTGTCGGTGTCCAACACGTGTCGGACACCGACACTCTGACCAAAACAGAGTGTCCGTGCTACATAGGTTACACGAGTATATGAGAAAAATCAAAGGGAATTCATTACATATATTCGCCTCCGCTATTCGTTTTTACTTAGGATCATACTTACATCAACTCCTATTGATTTCATATCTTTTCTTATTACTTCAAACCATGTCTTTTTAAGTTTTACTCTCCGCGTCCTACTCTCTCCTATACAAATTCACTCTATTCTTCTCACCTTCGCACTGCTCTCTCTACATTGTACGTGCCCATACGACCATACCATCTTAAAACATTTTCTCACAACTTATTTTCAATTGGTGCTGCTACTACTACCTTAGATCTAATAATCTCATTTCATACTACTCTCTCCTATACAAATTCACTCTTTTCTTCTCACCTTCGCACTGTTATCTCTACATTGTACGTGCCCATACCATCTTAAACTGTTTTCTCACAACTTATTTTCAATTGGTGCTACTACTACCTTAGATCTAATAATCTCATTTCATATCCTATCTTTCCTCATGTGGCCACACCTCCAACGAAACATTCTCATTTCTGCTACATGTATTTTTTGGATATGTTGTCTCTTAATAGTCCAACACTCAAAACCATATATCATCGAGGGTCATATAGTTGAATTTCCCCTTAATCTTAAAGGAATCATTCGATTCATTCGGTCCCATAAGACCTTGGATGCGCTCCACTTCATCCACCCGTTTTTAATCCTATTAGCTACATCTTCACTAATATCTCCATCATTTTGGAAAATCAAGCCATTATTTAATGAATTCTCTCTCATTTCAGCATTGGGGCAATAGTGATCATATAGTCTATATCATGGTATAAACTTCCGATAGTTCTAAGTTATTCTGCTGTATATATGCTTTGTATTCATTATGACAATCCATATGGTATTGACGAGGTTCCTTCTTTTCATAAGACTAATTTTTTTGCTTCAAACACATTTTCCCAATATTTCAGATTAGTTACAGATAGAGAAACTGGGAAACCAAAAGGCTATGGGTTCTGTGAATATAAAGATGAAGAGACGGCACTAAGTGCACGTCGTAATCTTCAGGGTTACGAGATCAATGGGAGACAATTACGTGTTGATTTTGCAGAAAATGATAAAGGTGCTGACAGGAACCGAGAGCAGGTAAATGTTTAAGCTGGGTACGTGTTTATTGTGATCAACTTCTTACTTTATATGGTGTGACATAGATTGGTTGAATAAGTATTTTACTTTGATATTGTAGCTTTTCTATTTTCGGAGTAAGTTATCATTGTCATGGTTGTCTATCTTGCTTGACTTATTATGTAGTTTGTGTTGGAGCTTTTGAATTCCTTGTGCATATTCCGGTTTTTATCACCATAAAAAAACTGTCTCTGAGACACGAAAATTGGCCTTTGCTTCTGTTGGTTGGAATGATGAATAGGGATGTTCTTTTCAATATTCACTTGTTTTGTTGATGGACTATCAAAAGATTGTAGTTTGATTCCTTCGGGACTTGTTAAGGTTAAATTGTTATATTTGCTCTAGTCACTAGAAATCATAGGCTTTCACTTGATCCTTTACGGTGAAAGTAAAACTTTTTACTTACCAAAAAAAAAAGTGAAAGTAAAACTTTTACTTATTCGATGCTTCTAGTGCTTTTGGAGTTATATTGTAAACATATTATTCTAATGTCTTAAACGAGAAGAACATAAACATGGGGCAAATAAAGGTAAGCCATCAGCAGGTAGGTCTTTTACAGACATTTATCTGCGAGGAAAGCATGGTATTAGCAGCTACATGCTTGAGGTTTTCGCCAATTTTAGGAAAAGTTGTATAGCGTTTGCTGATGTGGAGGTTTATTTTCCCCTGATGCTGCAAATCAGTTGTGTCACCCTTTTTTTGGTGGCACTCAC
Organism: Tripterygium wilfordii; assembly: GCF_013401445.1. Taxonomy (NCBI): domain Eukaryota; kingdom Viridiplantae; phylum Streptophyta; class Magnoliopsida; order Celastrales; family Celastraceae; genus Tripterygium; species Tripterygium wilfordii. Next base: position 9,019,871 of record NC_052235.1, on the reverse strand, counting down.
CCTAGCCTTTTGAAACGATGACCTTATGTTATAATGAATCCTAGTATAAAATATGACTTGAATAAATAAATCCCCTTTGAGTATAATTAGTAGTGGCTGCAAACTTTGTCAGCTGTATTGAGCACTGTAGACTTTAAGTTGGCTTATTTTGAATGTTGGGTTGATATGTCGTCAATTGCACATTGGGGAAAATGTGCCTTTCTATTTAACGAATTGAGAAAATAAATCGTGGGAGGAGTCACAATTCGGTGAGTTACACAAATGCAAGAGCTTCTTAAACCCTTGATTGTTCGCTATTGCGATCCCCAAAACAATGGCACTTAAAATAAGCTAAGCAGCAGGAAAACGTAAAAACAAAAATGAATAATAGGATGCAGATTGTGAAAGCAAGACGATATCAGCTCACAGCCAACACTGTGAACCAAACCTAATACCTGCGAATCCTCAAATATATGTTAAATCACAAGATGACCTGAGACGTTATGGGTGAGTCAATGAGCACCAGAGAACAAAAGGCTAAGGCTGATCATCAATCTCAGCTTGATTGGAGGGATTCCACTCCCAAAGAGAACCCTATAATGACAATACTGCTTCTCTGTTATGCGAACCTGAATATCACTGTTTTTGCTTCTGCAATTATTTAGTTGGTCCATATGATATTGCAATTATTTAGTTGGCTGCATCATGAAGTTTTCCGTTTTCTTGTCATTTCACTGTTGTTCAGCTTTGCCATTGAAATGGGGTTGCAGTTATTCGGTGCAAGTTTCATCACCTTAAGGTACTAATGATTGGTTTACTTCTCTTGCAGGGTCGGGGTGGACCAGGGCTGGCTGCAAATGTTGGTTGGTTTCTTTGTTTCTTTGTTCTGCTAACTTACATGTCTTCATTCAATTATTTATGTGAATAAAACATGATTCTTTTTTCTTCTTTAAAAAAGCTCAAAAACAATTGGGGGGCCTAGGAATCCATGGAGATTCTCTTCAGCATCAACCAATTGGACTCCATATAGCTATAACTGCTGCAAGTGCAATGGCCGGAGCTTTAGGTGGTGCTCAGACTGCTGGTCAATCTAATCAAAGTGGTATGCAGGGTCAGTCTCTACCAGCAAATGATCCCTTAACTCTTCATCTGGCCAAAATGTCACGTGTTCAACTGAATGAAGTTATGTCTGACCTGAAGGCATGTATGATGTATCTGACTGATCTTATGCATACAGAGTTATATTTATTTGCATACTGAATGGATTCTGTGATCGATAGTGTGTCATTTGTGTCTGTTTTAATTGTAGGTGATGGCTACACAGAACAAGGAACAAGCTCGCCAGCTATTGCTCTCAAGACCGCAGTTGTCAAAAGCTCTATTTCAGGTATTTGTTCATAGCTCAAACTTTCCCAGAGACAAAGTCTTTATTGCTTATATTCTTGTTTGGCAATATGGTGTTGCTTGCACAATTCATTTTTCTGTATATACACTCATTTTTTCCTTAAATGTTTCGTGTAAGAGTATTATATTCTAATCTTTATTAACGGTTCACATCCATATCATTCCTTTAGTTTGGTAGTTGAAGCTACAAGATGAAACACAGGCAACGTAAAAAACAAATATTTGCTATCAATGGAGCCGGCACTTGTACTAGCATGGTTCCTGCCCATCCTCTGTTGTTTTCCAAGTCCTACTGATTAGTAAATTGATAGAATTCATTGCTTATGGTTTGTGAAATTAGAGTTGGATGTGTGAGTTATTTGTGCATAGCAGGTGCATCATTTCATGACACTTTTTTCAGAGATATCATTTAATAATGCATGAGTCACTATAGACCTCGACTTGAAATTATTTTATTTTTATTTTCCCTAATGCATTTTGGGCCTTCGTTAAAACCTGCATTCATTAAATATCTATCAATTTCCTTTTGTTGAAAAAAACTACATTCCATTAGTTTGCGTGCTCACGCATATTTGTATGTATGCATATGCTGGTATACGTTTATATATATATATATATATATATATATCCATACATGCGTGTATATGTCTATGCACAAGATTTCCCAACAGACAGAAGACTCCTTTTGGGGGAGCTTTAGGTTTTCAAACACAATCTCACGGAAGATGGTGGTGCCAAGATGAGTGTTGGACTTGAGATGCTCGTTTTAGTAATAATTGACTGTAAAAGCGTGGTCTTTTGTGAGATACTGACTAGTGATGATGGATAATTTACAAAGGAAAGGTTACGATTTGGCAAACAGATGTGCTCTGTGCAAAGTTGCTGAAGAGTCTATTAATCATCTCTTGCTGCTCTGTCGTTGATCCAGACACTTATGGATCTGGAATCTTATCGGTGTCAAGTGGGTTTATAGTGGTACAGTGGCAAAGGAGCTAATGACACAGAGTGGTCTTTGCAGAAACAAGTCAAAAAGAAGGATCATTCGCTCTATCCGTATGATCTTGACGCGGCTGATTTGGAAAGAAAAGAACACCAGAATCTTCAACAACTAGGAGACCTCTATGGATAGATTTCTTGAAGTCCGTTTTAATTATTTGAAACTTTGTTGCTCTGGCTCTTGTAGCAATTTTCTTGAGGCCATTAGTTTAGACTCTCTGTAATCTTCTTGCTTGCACCTTCTGGGTGCTTTAATAAATTTTGCATTCAGAAAAATATGTTGTCCAATAATGGTGTTTCTATTATCTTTTCATTTTTGAATTTCCTTAAATTCATTTTGGTTTCCTAGATTACTAAATATGTTCAGTACACCCATTTGTGATCATTATCTATGACCTTAACGTTACAGTCAACTGTTCCATTCACAAAGCAGTACATTTAGCGATTGCTGCAATCTTCAAGAACAATATTCAAAATTTCCTACATCTAGCTCAAGCTTTGAAACTACGTCTATAACCTTTTGAATTTTCTGATCCAGCTTCAAAGATTCATATTTCCACTTTCCGCAGTGTGCAAGTTAAAGTAATGGTAGCCTGTCTAAGTTCCAATTGTATTCTCGTGTGTTTTATTGCCTCTGTGACATATCATGTATGTCTTGAGAGATTTATACTGGTCTTTATCTTACAAGATTTCGCCATCTTTATGTGCAGGCACAGATAATGTTGGGAATGGCAACCCCAGAAGTGGTTAGTGTCCTTACCTCAAAATTAATGATATTTGTTTTTTAAAAGTGTGCATTGTCACATAAACACTACTTTTATACTCTGATTTGATTTGCGAAGTTGCAGATGCCAAATCTTCGGCAGGCACCAATCCAACCTGCAAATCCCTCACTTCTAGAGGGGCAGCGGGGTCTGCTGCCTACAGGTGAAAGTGTTCCTGAAATGATCCCCCTTTTATCTATGATGCAATCTGCGATGATACCCAATATGCCCCAAGCCTTATTGGTTCATAACCAATATTCTGGTCCCCCTCAAACTCTTCGGCAACCTCAACATGCCAATATCAATGTTGTACAACAGGCTTCATTTCAATCAGTTCCTTCTGCACATGCAAATGTTAGACCACGGATTCAGACAGTAAGTTCTTCCCTAAACCAACAAATGCAACCTCGTTTGCCACAGCACTCAGGACAGCTTGGTGCTGCAAATTTGGGGAATTCAAATGCAGCCATACAGTCTTCACTTTTGATTCATCCTCCCTCGTCAAAAGCTACTGACTTTCAGGTATCAAACTTAGTACTTGTATATAAAAGGAGTGTATCTGTTTAATGTGGAGTTCGTATTCTCCTTGCATTGGTGACTATGGAGGCTTTTGCAACTTTATTTTCAGTTAATGTCGAATAGTTACTTGAGGGAGAAACAAGAATAACAAAGAGAAGTTACTACATTCTCACTTCGGAATGTATGGAGAATCATGCTCCTTTCGCTCATTAGATGATGTATATTTCTTTAAATTCACTGTTGGTTAACTTTCTTCACATTGTAAAATGAGTGTCACCTTGCATGAAAGGGTTTTTTTTCTGAAAAAATGGTAGCTGCTATTTATTTTTTTTAGAAATATCTAACAGTGTGGTTATTCGGTTTACTCATATATTTGGTGAACAATGAAAGGGTTTCTCGCTTTAAGTGCACGAGACGCGTGCATTTAACAACACTGCTCTAGCGATAATCATACTGATGATTAACATTGAGTTTCAAATTATTGGCAAGATGTACTTTCTTCATTTCTAATTGTTTATTATAAATTAAATTATTTTATTCTAGTTATGTATGTCCACATAATTGTGTTTTTGTATCTAACTTCATCATGATAACAGCCTGGCCCCTCACTGCAATCAGGCTTTTCAGATTCAACTAACAGTGGAGCTGATAAAACTGCTTGCGCTGCCAATGATTCAACTTGGAGCAGTAGAAGCAAGGCATATCCAAATGTACATGTGGGGTTAACACAGAAAAGAATATATCGTGATACCTCAGAAGCTAGTAATCAGCCATCAAAATTGATTAAACTTGGAGATGGCAGGGACACCTCTTCCTCTATAGGCAGTTTAGATGTGCCAACTGGTATCAGATCTGCACCATCACAAGCAATAGCAGTTGCTTCAGTGCCTCCTAATCCAGTTGTTAAGGCGGAACATGTGCCATATTCTGAAAAACAGACTTCTCAGGTAATGTTAATTTTAATTGCAACCATGCATATAATAGTCAGTACTCTGTTCAAGCATTGTCCAAAATGGGAAATGGTTAATCCTCGTAACATCATGTTTCTTAATTCTGCTGATTTCATGGACATTATTCATATAATCTTTTGATTTAGGTAATATCATGAAAAATGGGAAAATGAAATGCATGCATAACAAGGAGGTATTGGCATCGGAGTGTTGTCAATTTGTGATACTTATAAGGTTAAGGTTAACCATGTCCTTCAAGACATGCCATCCTGTTTTAAAGTAGCTAGTTGTGTTAATTTGAAGTCATGTACTTTTCACGAAGTTCTAATCTCCTATCTTGTCAAGTACTCTTATGGTAGTGGACTCCAGTTCATTATGGAATGGCAATAGGAAGGCTTAGTCAACCTGCGTGCTGCCTTGTTTCTATTTAGCAAAACGGACTCTTTTGGGTGGGGTAAAGTTGTACAGGTTTGACTCATTATGGATTTGGAGTGGGGATAGCCTTCAGCTAAGTTGCTGCTACTTGTTTTTGTGTGCGCGCGCATGAGCATGCTTGTGTATGTGCATCCATTTGTTTTGCCTTCTGATTGTAATTAGCGGGAATCCTCACAATTCGTGTGAATTGTCAACAAAAATACAAGTTTTAAGTTTTAATAAATACTACATAAGAAATTAATTTTTTGATATAGACACATGTTATAGGAATAGAATTATAATCATTACTTACCATATACATACATATATATATATATTTATGGAGTCCAAATACAATTACCATACAATTCAAGTTGATTTTTATTTTTTAGTAAAATTTTTTTTATTGACTACTACCACGTGGAGCAACATATAATCTCTAAAAGTTCCAGTTCTTAAGTATTGTATATAGAAGGCCAAATCATGGAAAGACCTATTCACAATGTGCTTAATGCTGAGTACATTTGGCCTCCCCACACTTTGCAAAGGCACCGCTTGGTACAGTAGATTTGAACCCTAAGGCCAAGCTCTAACATGTCAATAGGGTTGTGTTAAGGTAACCTTGGTGTCTTGTTTCAAACTATGAAAATGAGCTCTGTGCGATTCGTCCCCCAATTCCCCAAAAACCCTGCTTGCTTCTATTGGCCTCTTGGTGTTGTGAACTATGAATTACAAAAAAAATTTCTTTCCCTATGAAAATTTTGCAAAAGTGACAATATTCTGTGTTTTGCATCATTATTCTTTCATTTTATTTACTTGTGGTCAGATTACCAACTTTTCATTATGAAAGGAGAGTAAGAGGCACATGCAGCGTTCGACACCTTTCTAGTACTGTATATAAGTATATTATAATCTGGCCAGTTCCAAAGCAACTTGGCTAACTATGTTAGCCAAGTCTACTCTTGATCTTACTGGTGTTTTGCTTTCTCAGTTGCAGGTTCCTACTGACGTAGAGTCGGCCTTACTGCAGCAGGTGATGAACCTAACACCGGAACAATTAAATTTATTGCCTGCTGAACAGCAGCAACAGGTGATTCAACTCCAACAGGCGCTCCGTCGAGAGCGGATACAGCCATTATAGCAGGCAGGGTGGCATGTTATACGTGCCTTACAATGCAGTTTCTGTTGTCGGGATCGGCTCCAGCCAGCGTCTGCAAGAACAAGGTTCAGCAATTGATTAAATTATTATTTTTAATGGCTTGTAAAATTCTTTTTTCACAGATGATCCTCGCTTGGACCTGAAATCCATAAGCTTTGTACCTTGCCATCATGTAATGTTTTTCAGCATATATAGTAGAGAATCAAGGAGAAGAAAAGATGAGAAGATAAAAGTTGTGATCCCTTGCAGAGTTGAAATATATTTGCAATGCTTTGGATATTTTTCTTTTGTTTCCTCTCTTATGACTTTTATGACGCCAATTATAATTACCGTTTTGCGTTTACTGTTTGTGGGTTTATTATCAACAGTATAGATTCCCAACAATGCAAGGTAAGTTGTCTTGCTGTTCTTCTCTTACAAAGATGCAGCAGTTTTGAGTATTAACTTCTTTTTTTCTGACCTGCCAAAGTTACCGAATACATATTTATATACAATACCTAAAAATTGAAATATTTGAGTTAAAATAGTCTTTACAATATGCTTGATCTTCAAGAATAACATTACCAAATTCTTGAATTGGAGGAACTATCAAACTATTTGTAGCAAAGTGATTATTATCTTCTCTGTCAACCATTTTGGGTATCAATGTGGTGTTTATAGATACCGAATGAGGTTGATATGACCTCCCAGCTTCTGTTTTGTATAATCTTGCCAAGGAGTCGATTGGCCATATCCATAAGAGCTCTTGGGATCCGATGGTGAGACCATTCGACACAATACGAGAAGATGACATATTGACAAACATGCATAGTTATTGAAAGAATATGACATGCACAATCAAAACATAATAAAAATAGTTACTTGTATTTTAAGAGAGAACTTAGAGAGAGATGTTGTTGAAAGAATGATGAAGATGGTAAGGAGAGAGAGAGAACGTTGGCATTGAAAAAATGAGCCGAGATTAGGTGTTTGTGTTTATGTAGGACTGCGCAGCTGCATAAGTTTTATCGTATATAGAACAACTTGATGCATACATGCAGCATACTCGTTCTAGGTTTCCTCTTGAAACCATTGTGGTAGAAGATTAGTAATGTAACATGTGCTATTGTGGTTAAATAAATTTACATAAGATAATGAAATCATACTTTTTAATAAAATTGAAGTCAATTTATTAGGAGATGTGTTCAAGCATGTTCATTGTTTTTGCTAAGTAATATTTTTATGAACTAGGCTTATATATTTATAAAAAAAATGTTAATTAGTAGTATTTTAGTTTACAACTTGACATATAAAAATAGTTTTAATTAGGTGGCTCTAAGTTGAACAGACTATTTAAACTCAAATAATAAATAAATTAATATTCTAAAAAAAATTAATATTGATATATTTTTGTGAATAAAAAAGTTGACTCTCTTTTGAAATGATTGATTGAAATGTGGTATGTGTATAATACGGATAAACCCCCCGTGAAAAGACAAGTTCAAACTTTAAGATAGCAATCATTCACAAATTAATGTATTTTGACAGAGCAAATAAACAAACGAGAAATATAGCTTAAAGGTGAATATTTGAATGTCAGTGGTTGCCATACTTTTGATGCAATCACAGCCTTACATTACATTGCCAACTTTCTAATACGGTGGGTGTAGATTGGGATCAACACAACTCGCAAATCCAACGGCCATGATGCCACATGGTTGTCAGGTGTTACTAAAGTGCTAGACAAGACAATTTTTCTTTTCAAAAAATATATAACAAAATCTATACAGTCTTATCTCAGCTTTATATGGGTTGTTGGTCCCAACTGTACGTGACTTATCGTACACTTTGAAACATTCTTCAAATGTGAAAGTAGGAGAGAGAACAAGAAGGAGAGTAAAGTAGGAGAGAGAAAGTCGGAAAGAAGGAATCATTTTGGTCAAAAAAATTCATACCATTTTATTTACTTTTTCACAATCCGAATGCCCCCTGGTCCCCTCGGTCTTATTCGTTCCATAACAACAAATGTTCCCCAGTCCCCTTGGATGAAGGGACCTGGATCTGTAGTTAAACTTCACAACCACCTCTCATTGTCTTTTCAATGAGAAAAAAGAGCTAATAATTCTATTCATTGTCTTGTCACTTTAACATTTTGCATGTTCAAATTGGGAGAAGGTTCAATTACTCAGTTATTCTTCACTCTACATAAGGACTCTAATGCATTGACTGACTGAATCAAGCACCAACCTTCGCTCTCATAGTCTTAGTAATTAAACCTTGCCTACGGTACTGCTTGTTTGTGAAACTGATCCAAGAAGCATTTTTCTTCCAAATTTAATGACATTGCCATGGCTTTTGAGGTGATTTTTGTTATCATTTTTATCTTGGCAATGTAGTTGTCACGCCCTGTCCCAGGAACGTGACTTATAGACAACAAGTGTGTGCACCCACGTGCCGCCAATTAAAACAAGAACTCAAATACCATTAACTCACAATTAAACCCAATAAATTTAAAAAAAAAATTCGACAACATCTCCCCGTATATCGGAGAATGCCCCCTACATCAAATATAGCAATTTAACCAACAAATTCCAATACCACAAAACCAATCAACTAGGACATCAAGCCATATCCATCATCAATCCCATACGCATATACATAACGAGGCCTCAAGCCAAAACCATCCCAAATCATCAATCACCATACATCCTCAAATGTATCACAATACATAACTAAACAAAAGATCAATTAAACACCACAACATAATCACCACACAAAAAAAAACCATCACACCAACACGAGTCCAGGCCATCCACATCACGTGCCTTCCCGTTGATCCATAGTTGGAGCACAAGCGCTAGTACCTATATCACCTGAGGAGGGGGAAAAATAAAACAGTGAGCAGGAGGCCCAGTAGGGATATCGAATAGGAGTATAAAATAATGAATAAGGCTGAAATATTTCAAGGATGTAACACAATCCAACAACATGCCATGTCATCAAACAAATGCAATCAGTACATATAACCGATCCATGTTGCTAGAACCAATTATCCGGAACCACTAGCACAAGCTCTCACAAATATTTCATACCATGCCACTAGAGCCAATTAACCGGATCCACTAGTGCATGTCCATACAAGTACCATTAACCATATCACTAGAGCCAAATAACCGGAACCAGTAGTGCATGTTGACGTACGTACCAAAATCTCATCCACCACTTCCACCATACAACAAATGCAACATCACACATTCATGTTATGTCACTAAATTCATTGCGTGTAATTTCATTAAAACATATGATCAAGAGCATCGACTACTCGATAGGTGATCGAGTGTCCATGGTCAATGCATCCAACATCAAACACACAATATAGTAAATTGAGTTTCACAATAACACACAAACCAAGGTTTGTTTCCCCTTGAACAAAAAGGTGGAAACGAATGAATTTAACACGATTCGGGTAGCCAATAGTGTTTTGAGATTGAGGATTAAGAAAAATCCCTACCTCGTTTGAGCAAAACATCATCACCACTCTAGCCACCAATCCTCCAAGTTCAAATAACCTAATTCATAGCATTTACAACTCATTTCCCTTCCAACAATATCAATTTCAACACACGAATTCACAATAAAGCACTTACCATAGCCAATTTGTCAAACCCTTGCTCAATCACTTCTTAGCCAACACCCAATCTCAAACCAAGCTCAAACCTAACAATAATATGCATAAACTTTGGTTAATCAACAAGCTATACCCCAAAAACCTCCAATTTCACGAAATCAAACCAAACCCATAAACCCTAGTTCAAACCCATGAAAATCTTACCTCAATCTTGTGAAGATCTTGCAATCCAAGCTTTAGAAAGTCCTAAGGCTTCAATTCATGCTCATTTTCCTTGATTCCTACCAAAATCCTTCTTCTTTCTCTGATTCTCTCTCTCTCAGCTATCTTTCTATCAAATAAGTGAGAAATGAACCCAGAAATTGTCCAACGTGTTTTTAAAACCCAATTTCCCGATAAGTGTTCGGACAGCTCCAAAGGGTGTCCGGACACTTTGTGAAGAAAATGAGACAGAGTGCTGCTCTGCTCGAGGTGTCCGAACAGCTCAAAGAGTGTCCGGACACTTTGTGAAAAAACTGAGACAGATTGCACAGTTGCTCTAGGTGTGCGGACACTTATTCAAAGTGTTCGGACACTTCCACCAAATTTTGAAGTTTTCTCTTTTTTTTCTTTTTTTTTTTCCATTGGTTGAGTTATCACATCCTTCTCCCCTTAAATAAATTTCGTCCTCGAAATTTAAAACGTACCTAAAGAGTCGAATAAATGTGGATACTTTTTCTTCATTTCGGATTCTGTTGGGTCTAAATTAACCTTACTAGCAAGTGTACTAGTCGGCGACTACAGCACAATGATAAGCAAGGGTCGAATCCACAGGGACGGTGTTATATCTAATCCAAATGTATATTTGTATGTACGTATGGACAATGCAAACAAAAGTAAAGTTCAACTCAAGATTGTTTGGTTTGGTAATTAAACTAAAACAAGCAAAGAGCAAAGTGTTTTTGGTATTTTCTTAGAATAAGGATGCAACTAATGCAAATGAGATGATTTAACGAATATGAGATGAACACCAAGGCTTCGGAATCCCCCTTGGGAAATGACTTGCAATGACACAAATTCACACACATATTTGCTAATTCGGGCATAACGAATCCGTACCTAAGTCGGTTTTAGCGCACTTAAGCCGAATCTCCCTAAAATCGATTACTAGCCATCTTATTGGTCTAGGTCGGATATTCCTAAATACATTCTAGCCATCCTATTGGTCTAAACATGCATAGGAATTCATGAAGTTCTATGGAGATTAGGATTCATATAAATTGTCACCTAATTAAAGGGAGACACATTCATAATCAAGTGTTTCAAGAAGCATAATCTACTTGACATATTATTGTCTAAGCAAATTCTCCAAACAATTTCATCCAAAAAACCTAGATGTTGGCCAAACACCACAAGCATGAAGAAATTGCAATCAAACATAGAAACACAAGATTTATACCCAAATAAACTCATATATATGTAAATCAAGTCACAAACAAAGTCATCAAACCCAAGGCTTCAACCTAGCCTTGGCACAAGATATTTAGTTACACATAATGAGAGAAAAACACAAAAGGAGAGATGAGAAAATCATGAATAAACCCAATTAGTTGAGTAGATCCAAGTTGAGCTGAAGAATCTCTCCTCCTAGCTCCAAGAGTCACCTTCCCCCTCTGGTTTCGCTCTCCAGAAACTCAGTTCTAGGTCTAAAAATTCTCGCAGCTCGGACAAATCGCGACTTACAACACCCCAGAAAATTGCTTTTTGCGCCTAGGCGCGTTGTTTGCACGCCTAGGCGCACCACGCCTAGGCACACGCCTAGGCGCACGCCTAGGCGCAATCCTAGGCGTGCACAACTTCAAATTCAAGTCCAACTCTCTGGCTGGGCGTGTAGGAGTGATCCTGGGCGTGCACAATTTGTGCGCCTAGGCGCGCCACGCCTAGGCGCGTTACCCCTAGGCACATGATTCAAATGACCATAACTTCTCCATATGACCTCCGATTTGCATGATTTTAGATTCTACGGAAAGCTTGAGATGTCTAGTTTCCAATGCCTTTTGTTGCGCTCGGATCCAATAACGTGACAGAAAGTTATGACTATTTGAACACACGAAGGTCGGTGAACATTTTCTTCAATTCAGCCCTTTTTCCGTCGCTTTTCATCCAAACCGCAATCAACCTATCAAAATACAAATCAACACATAAATACACTCATTATTTATCAAAAGAAAGCTTAAGAGGGGGATATTTCTACCAAAAACAATAGGTATTATCATACCTATCAGATTCCAACTCTCAAGTTGCTTCCTCAGTTCCATGATGCATCCACAAAACTTTCACCAATGGTATTGTTCTTGACCTCGTAACCTTATCTTGCCTATCCAGAATTCTCACCGGTTACACAAAATAGGTACCGTCATCCTCCACCGTCAACGCCTCCCAATCCAACACATGAAACACATTATGCACATTTGACAATTTTGGTGGCAAAGCCAAACGATATGCCACCTCCCCAACTCTTTCCAAAATTTCAAATGGCCCAACATATCTCGGTGCCAATTTACCTTGTTTGTTAAAACGTTGTACTTCTCTTCGTGGACTTACTTTCACAAACAGCTTGTCACCCACCGAGAACTCCAATGGTATCCTTCTTCTATCTGCATAAGATTTTTGTTGGCTTTAGGCCGTAAGCAACCTTTTCTTAACTCCTCTACCTTGAGTTTGGCCTCCTTCACAAATTCAGGCCCAGACAACGCTTTCTCTCCAACTTCAGCCCAACACAAGGGTGATCGACACGGCCTTCCATACAAAGCCTCAAAAGGCGCCATCCCGATACTACTTTGGTATGAGTTGTTGTAAACAAACTCGGCCAAATGTAAATAATCCTCCCAACTCCTACCAAAATCCATAACACACGCCCGTAACATATCTTCAAGTATTTGGATCGTTCTCTCACTTTGTCCATCGATCTCCGGATGAAACAAAGTAGATATAGTCAACTTGGTACCTAACGCTTCTTGCAAACTCTCCCAAAAATGAAATCTACTCAATGATTCAAGTGAGTCGATCTTGTTAATTGGAAGAAAATGTGTCGACTTCGTCAACTGATCCACAATCACCCAAAGGGTGTCCTTCCTCTTCGGTGTCAATGGTAGTTCTGTCACAAAATCCATTGTGATATTCTCCCATTTCCATTGAGCAACTGGGAGCGGTTGTAACAACCCCGTTAGCCTTTGGTGTTTCGCCTTCACTTGTTGACATGTGAGGCACTTAGCAACATATTTACCAACGTCAACTTTCATTCCACGCCACCAAATCCTGATACATCTTATTACCCCCCGGATGCATGGCAAACTGGTAATGGTGTGCCTCCGATAGAATTTTTTCACGTAAATCTTCATCATTTGGCACCACCAATCTACCCTCAAATCTCACACCACCATCTCCGCCTCTAATCCATCTGGACTCCTCCTCAATCATATCAAACATTGCATCCCCAATTTGTGCATCTAACACCTTTAGAATCAATGCCGGCCGAACAAAAACACATCCCAAATACAACCTCTCCTCTTGCTCTTGCAATTCCAACCCAAATGAATTAATCAACTCCACAAACTCCCACTCCCGCATAGAAATTGCTGCAATAGTAGTCTTTCTACTCAAAGCATTGGCCACCACATTCGCCATTCTCGGGTGATAATTCAATGAAAAATTATAATCCTCTAGATATTTCATCCACCTTCGCTGTCTCTGATTCAACTCCTTTTGTGTGAAGAGATATTTGAGGCTCTTGTGATCAAAGAACACCTCAAACCTCTCTCCATACAAGTAATATCTCCACTGCTTAAATGCAAACACCACCGTCGCCAACTCTAAGTCATGAATTGGATAATTTAGTTCATGCTGCTTCAACAACCGTGACCCATACTCCACCACCCTCTCCCGTTGCATTAAAACACCTCCCAAGCCTACTTTAGAAGCATCAGAGTAAATTTGGTATCCCACATTCCTCTTCGGAACAACTAATATTGGTGGAGATGTAAGTCTCCGCTTCAACTCTTTAAATGCCTTCTCACACTCCTTGGACCATACAAACGGTGTTTCTTTCCGCGTAAGCTGTGTCATTGGTGCAGCATTACGTGAAAAGTCACAATGAATCGTCGATAGTATCCTGCCAATCCAAGAAAACTCCAAATCTTGGTAATATTTGTCGGTCTTTCCCACTTCAACAGGGACTCCACTTTGGACATATCCACCGCAATGCCCTCCTGTGTGATAACATGTCCAAGGAGCTTCACCTTCATCACCCAAAATTCACACTTGCTCAGTTTTGCATACAACTCATGCTCCTATAGCGTTTGCAACACCACCTATAAATGTAACTCATGCTCCTCGATCGTGGATGAATACACCAATATATCATCAATGAATACGACCACAAAATGGTCCAAGAATGGTCGGAGTACACGCTGTATTAAATCCATAAACACAGCAGGTGCATTAGTAAGTCCAAAAGGCATAACAAGGAACTCATAATGCCTATACTGTGTTCAAAAAGCCATCTTCTGCACATCCGACTCCCTAATCCTCAACTGATGGTAATCGGATCTCAAGTCAATCTTAGAAAAGTGTCTCGCACCCCGCAATTGATCTAACAAATCATTGATTCTCGACAGTGGGTATTTATTCTTCACAATAACCCGATTGAGTTGTCGGTAATCAATACACATTCTCAAAGTTCCCTCTTTCTTCTTCACAAACAACACCGGAACACCCCACGAAGAGACACTTGGTCGAATAAACCCCTTTGACTCCAAATCCTTTAACTGAGTCTCCAATTTCCTTAACTCTGCCGGTGCCATTCGGTAAGCGGTAGTGCTAAATGACCCAACAAATTTTATCCCAAATTCTTCCAATCCTACATGGCATTCCACATCAGCAGCCACATCACTCTTTTGTCTCTAAATAATCACTCACATTCTCTCTCTTTCTTCTCTCTTTCCTCTCTTTCTCTCTCCTTTCTCTCCCTCCCACTCTCACGAAACACCACCACCACCACTACCACTGTAGCTCTTCCGTCCAGCCACCGATCAGAGCCTCCGACCCACCGAATGGAAGCACACGACCACCACCATCATTTTCGGACACTCCATGCCACCCACCGTCACTTGTATCGTTGGAAAAAAGCTCCCAAAGGATGAGATCACCATAGCACAAATCACGTCGATTCGGCCACCTCTTGCGACGTCTCCGACAACCGACGTCTCCGACAACCTACCTCATATTTGGACTTCAGGCGTCGATACACACCTTACCCATCCATTTTCCGACCAAATAGCTATCGGATTCTGGCGACCCGAGCAAATTGCATTGTTTCAAAAACAATGTAATTTGTCGATCCGAGCATTTAGCCACCTCCAACAACATCTCTGGCCACCTCCGGCAAAATTCCTAGCCACCTCCAACAACAATGTAATTTTGTTCTCCTTTTTTTTGCATATTTGGAAGTTACACTGTTTTGAAAACAATTTAACAATGTGTTTACAACCATTTGAATGATTATGCTTTTAAAATGATGTATTTATCTCGTTATTCTTGTCTGGTTTGTGGACTATTTTTTTTCTGCAGCTTATATTTGTCCATTGTGGAAATTACCTTGTTTTGCAAACAATGAAATCGTAGGTTTGTGTGAAAAAAATAATGTAACTGCATGTCTGTATACAAATAAACAATGTAATTGCGTTTCTTAACAACAAAAAAAACAATGTAATACTATTCTTTCCAACGTAATTCGTGAATATGAATGATTTACTTGTATATTTGTGGTTAAATGAGACGTGATGAAATAATGGAAGTGTGGGAGAAAATGAAAGTGGGAAATAAAAGAGGGAATGTTTGATTTTCAAATTTTAAACAAAAGAGAATGGAGAAAGAAGGGGAAAATTTGATTTTCAAAAAAAATTGCCCATGTCAGCAAATATTTCATGTCAGCATGATTATGTGGCACTGCCACCTAGACTTGGAACAACTTGGGTTAAAAAAAGTTGGGCCATTTAACATTTTCGTTCGGTAAGGAGCAATAGAAATTGGTTTGGTATCCAAAACCAACTCAATAGTAAACTTTATATCTCTCCTTAGTGGTATCCCCGGCAAGTCCTTTGGAAATACATCCATAAATTCCTCAACCACCGATATCGGCTTTGCCACATCGCCACTCGGTGCTGAAGTGGTCAAGCTTGCTACAAGACAATCAGCATATGCATGATTTTCCAGGAAGTGTGAGCATGACACTCCCTTGGATCCTTGCAGTTGGATCACTCTACCTCCAGGTACATTCAGAGTGACCCTTCGCATCTAGAAATCAATCATAGCCCTATGCTTTGTCAACCAATCCACACCCAAAATCACATTAAAGTCCTTAAAATCTATGACATATAGATCCGCCATCAATTCTATCTCACCAAACCTATACACAATTCATTCCGCCCACCCTTCTAGTGAAGTGGTGTACCCAAACGGAGAAGTCACTGCAAACATATGCTTTATCGGGGACACATCTAACTCTAGTGACTTTTCCAATGATGTAGAAATAAAAGATGTTGTTGCACCAAAGTCAAACAATACTCTCACCAAACAGTTTGAGACAAGAAAATACCTCCAACAAGGTTCGGATGCTCAGGCTCTGTCTAGTGCCCTAAGGCAAATACTCTCCCCTGAGTCAATGTAGGCTGAATCTGTGACTGTTGCTGTTCTGTCCTGGTTTGTGATCGTCCTCTTCCAGTAGAGGCACCTGAGGAAACCAACGGTACACTAGGGATAGTAGGTGCTGAGGCTGCCAATGAAACCCCATATCTCTGTGTGTGTCTCTCCTCTTGAGGACAATCTGCCCGCATATAGCCTATCTTGCCACACTCAAAACATTAAGTCCCAAAAGTAGTGCACTGGTTCCTAACATGACTCGTCTGTCCACGTCGACAACAAACTCTCGGTCCTTATTGCGATCCTCTACCTCCTAGGACCGCTGCCGTCCACTACTTTGTCCTGATCGGTTCTATGAAGTCTGATTGTCTGTCATCTGCCTCTTCTGACTAGACCACCCCTGCCTCTGTCCTATAAAAGCCCCTCTAGTACCACCACTCAAGGATCGATCGCCATAAGTATCCCAATACTTCTTTGAATCTTTGTTAACCTGCTCCTGCTTCAGAGCTTCCTCTCTCATCTCATCATAGTTAACAATGTTGGAGACTTGTGATAGGATTGGCGGTGATTGCAACCAAACTTGTACAAAACTGGTGCTTCAAGGCGCGTAGTCACTTTCCTTAAGACAATATTTTCCCCCACCAAATGGTTGCACTAGGTTACAGCAAATCCGCCTCCAGGATACAATGAAGCTTGGTCTATGGACCACCTTCTTCTTGGTGCAATGGCCGTAGAAGGTCATAGTACTTTGAGAATAATCAAGAGAAAGAAAGATACTTGCCTTTCTATTTCTACAACAATAGAAAAACAATAGAAAACTTTATGAAGAGAGAATGGGAGAAAGTTGATAGAAAAATTAGATCATCAAATGGTTGGAAAATAACTCTATTTATAGAGTTTGTGGTGACTCTTCACATAGGACATGCCTTTACAATGAAGTTTGTGGTGACTCTTCACATAGGACATGCCTTTACAATGAATAATCATGTTCTTACAATGAATGATTATGTCTTTACAATGGTGACTCTTCTTTTAAGACACCATAAAGGGACATATCTTTACAATATGAAGAGTTGCCTCCAAACCAATTAAAACATGTCTTTTAAAATGAAAGTGTATGTTAAAAAGTCATGTCTTATTAGAACAAAAATCAAAATAATTTTGAAAAATCTCTAACAAACAATCCTCATATTTGCTAGTGGAGCACCAATATTCGGTATCACACCCTGCATGAATCTCTCTGCCTTGTTCTCCTCATCCGGGGCATACATCTTCCCAAACTCATACAACTCCTCAAACCTATAACTATAGTCTACCACTGACATATCCGGTATCTGTACCAAAGTCAAGACCTCCTTCACCTTCTTCGTGCGGTAGGAGTTTGGCACAAAATGCTGTAGAAATAATCTCTCAAAGGAAACCCAAGTAATTTGTTCCTTCCTCTGTCCCAGAGCATACCACCAATCATAAGCCTTGTCTTTTAGGAAGTACGAGGCTACCATTCCCCGTCTCTCATCTAGAATGCCTAAGGTGTCCAGACGTCTAGTCATCTCTCGAATCCAAGTATGAGCTTTTGCCACATCTGTATCACCATAAAATTTAGGAGGCTCCCAATTTACGAAGTCGATCCACCTCACTTATCTGTCGTTGAATTCTATCAGCCTCCCCCAAGATCTGACCCTCCACCCCACCGTGAATATCCATTCCAGTTCGTGCTTGAACTATCTTAGTAACGTTCTTTATCATCTCTGACATCTCTTTCAACACTTGCACTTGAGCCTCAAACAATGAAGCCATCTGAGTAGTTGATAAAGTTTGTGCCCAAGTAGGTGTGGCCTCAGGATCCACTCCCTCTCCACCTGCCACATTCACTGTAGGATTCTCTGCCCCCTCAGAATTCCTCACGGCAATGCACCGTCCCCTCTATTGCACCCTACTCCACGTAGGTAATTCAGGAACTATCGCAGGAACGGGTATATTTTGTTCACCGTGTCCCCGCCTAGCTCCTTGACCTCGGCCTCTACCTTGTCTACCACCACGGGTCCTAAAACCCCCTTGTCCACGCCCCTGATCCAGGGACTCGAGGAAACGAACACTCCTACGTGTATCCATCTACAACCACAACATAAATAACCAACGTTCAATATCATCATAACATACGAGGATTAACAGGATTATAATACATACCAGATTAGCGAAGGTTGTGACGTGGCCTGGACGTACCATACACAACATTCACACATCAAACACATAAAAATACCCACGCTGGACCCAACTCTTAGGTCCTACATAGAGCCAACCTGGCACCGAAACCAACTTGTCACGCCCCGTCGTAGGAACGTGACTTATAAACAACACCTATGTGCACCCACGTGCCGCCAATTAAAACAAGAACTCAAATACCATTAACTCACAATTAAACCCAATAAATTTAAACAAAAATCCGACAACATTTTCCCGCATATCGGAGAATGCCCCCTACATCAAATATAGCAATTTAACCAACAAATTCCAATACTACAAAACCAATCAACCAGGGCCTCCGGCCATATCCATCATCAATCCCATACGCATATACATACCAAGGCCTCAGGCCAAAATCATCCCAAATCATCAATCACCATACATCCTCAAATGTATCACAATACATAACTAAACAAAAGACCAATTAAACACCACAACATAATCACCACACAAAAACAAACCATCACACCAACACGAGTCCAGGCCATCCACATCACGCGCCTCCCCGCTGATCCGTAGTCGGAGCACTAGTGCTAGTACCTATATCACCTGAGGAGAGAGAAAAAATAAAATAGTGAGTAGGAGGCCCAATAGGGATATAGAATAGGAAATAAAATAATGAATAAGGCCGGAATATTTCAAAGATGTAACGCAATGCAACAACATGCCATGTCATCAAACAAATGCAATCTGTATATATAACCGAGCCATGCTGCTAGATCCAACTATCCGGAACCACTAGCACATGCTCTCACAAATATTTCATACCATGCTACTAGAGCCAATTAACCGGATCCACTAGTGCATGTCCATACAAGTCCCATCAACTATGTCACTAGAGCCAAATAACCGGAACCACTAGTGCATGTTGACGTACGTACCAAAATCCCATCCACCACTTCCACCATACAACAAATGCAATATCACACATTCATGTTATGTAACTAAATTCATTGCGCGCAATTTCATTAAAACATATGATCAAGAGCATCGATTACTCGATAGGTGATTGAGTGTCCATGGTTAATGCATCCAACATCAAACACACAATATAGTAAATTGAGTTTCACAATAACACACAAACCAAGGTTTGTTTCCCCTTGAACAAAAAGGCGGAAACGAATGAATTTAACACAATTCGGGTAGCCAATAGTGTTTTGAGATTGAGGGTTAAGAAAATCCCTACCTTGTTTGAGCAAAACATCACCACCACTCTAGCCACCAATCCTCCAAGTTCAAATAACCTAATTCATAGCATTTACAACTCATTTCCCTTCCAACAATATCAATTTCAACACACGAATTCACAATAAGGCACTTACCTTAACCAATTCGTCAAGCCCTTGCTCAATCACTTCTTAGCCAACACCTAATCACAAACCAAGCTCAAATCTAACAATAATATGCATAAACTTTGGTTAATCAACAAGCTTTTACCCCCAAAACGTCCAATTTCACGAAATCAAACCAAACCCATAAACCCTAGTTCAAACCCATTAAAATCTTACCTCAATCTTGTGAAGATCTTGCAATCCAAGCTTTAGAAAGTCCTAAGGCTTCAATTCATGCTCATTTCTCCTTGATTCCCACCAAAATCCTTATTCTCTCTCTGATTCTCTCTCTCTCTCTCTCGGCTATCTCTCTATCAAATAAGTGAGAAATGAACCCAGAAACTGTCCAACGTGTTTTTAAAACTCAATTTCCCGATAACTGTCCGGACAGGTCCAAAGGGTGTCCGGACACTTTGTGAGGAAAATGAGACAGAGTGTTGCTCTGCTCGAGGTGTCCGGACAACTCAAAGAGTGTCCGGACACTTCGTGAACAAATTGAGTCAGATTTCACAGCTGCTCTAGGTGTCCGGACACTTATTCAAAGTTTTCGGACACTTTCACCAATTTTTGAAGTTTTCTCTTTTCTTTTTTTTTTTTACATTGGTTGAGTTATCACGGTAGTCCTCTAAAACTTCTCTGAATGATTCAGGGATCTCTGGCCAAAATTTAAGCTTTCCTCGATTTTCTTGGTACACATCAAGGAATAGGCGATCGGACCAGTCGAGAGACTGGCCTTCTTCAGGCACTGGATCTGCCCCATGCCTGTCAAATTCTTGAACTCTTTTAGCATACTTATTTTTTTCTTCCATTGTCTGTTCAAATAGTCTTGTCCTTTCTTCTCTCGGGATTCATTAAACCACTTAGGAAGGACTGCTAGCAGCGGATCTAGAAGACCGGATCTTCCCTTCCCTGAGAAAAAATGGATCATCTGAAATTATGGGGTGAAGAGCTAAGGTTGTCAAGTGGTTCTAGTGATAAGGTAAATATATCAATTTTATTTTTTTAATAATTATTTTGATTAATTGCATATATTAATTTGAATTTGTATTGTTGGCAGGATGATATTGATATAAATGAAATAAAACAAGAAGAAGAAATCGATCTTGTAAATGAAGGTTAAGAAGACATTGAAGTGGATGTTACAAATGAATTTTCCACCAATATGGTATGTTAAATAACTAAATTAATACATGCTACAAATTATTGTTACAATGTGCACATAGAATAGGAACTATTTTTTGGTGACCGTGTGTGATATGATACATACTAATATTTAACTCATTAGTAAAGTCCACTACAACACTTTGGATCAATTGAGTATACTGGGGCCTGTGGGCCATTAACTTATTGGATCATGTGGTACATATTAGAGTCAATGGGCCCTATCAAAAATATTTCTAGTTTAATTCTTAAATTTTAAAAATTTATCTAGCATTTATTATTATCATTATCATTATGTAAAAGCGTCTATATATATATAAACATTTAACTATTTGCTAAATAACTAAATTAATAAATGCTATATTTTGTTAATTTCTTAAAAATTAAATACATTCTCAGGTATTCAATTCGCGTTAATCGTTAATTGAATGGGTGCAGAATACTGTACGTAATTTGAGTTTTGTTATTGTTACAAAAAGATCAAAGATTGGTGGATTTGGGAGGAGACACAAATTATTCTTACAATGTGATTGTGGTAACACCTATAAAAGTAAGAAAACCTCCACAAGGTGAACTGGCACAAAAAAATGAGATTGTCTATTCAGCGTGAAAGGGATGAAATTGAAGACAGATGATGATTGGATGGTAAGAGTAGTATGTGGAGTGCATAACCATTCCGCGGCATTATATATGGAGGGCCATTCATATGTCGATAAGCTTTCTGCTGCTGAAAATGAAATATTGGTAGATATGTCAAAGAATTTGGTGAAACCACGAAACATCTTATACACGTTAAAGAACAAGGATCCGAACAACGTGTTCACCATTAAAACTATATACAATACACCGCAGAAGTTTCAAACTACAAAGAAAGCTGGTAAATCCCAAATGCAATAACTCATGTCATTCCTACATCAGTACGAGTACGTTTTCTTTAATCGAAGCAATGCTCAGACTAATGAGCTTGAAGAATTATTCTTTGCACATCCAGGTTCGTTAGAACTATTGCATGCATTCCCGTATGTGTTATTGATGGATGCTACATATAAAACTAACAGGTTCAGGATGCCTCTATTTGAGATTGTGGACGTGACTTCAATGAAGATGACATTTTGCATAAGATTTGTTTTCTTGCAATCAGAAAATGAGGACAATTATACTTGGGCATTGAGTTGTTTGCGGTCAACAATGGATGAATCAACTTTTCTAAGAGTAATTGTCACTGATAGAGATTTGGCATTGATGAGGTCGTGTGCCCAGGTATTTCTCGAGTCGATGAAATTGCTTTGTAAATGGTACATCGACGAAGCTGTTATAGCCCACTGTAAAAAATCATTTCGAGACAAGGAATCTTGGGATTCATTCTACTCCATGTGACGCACATTAATGGAATCAGAAACCGAGCATGCGTATGTGTACAATTTATCTGCTCTTGAGATAATTTTACAAAACTACTCCAAAGTCATGACTTATATTAAAGATGTATGGTTGACACCATATAAGGAGATGTTTGTATTCGCCTGGACAGACACCTATATGCATTTCGACAACTTGACTACTAACAGAGCCGAGAGTCAGCATTAGAAGTTGAAACGATACTTGGGCACACCTCAATTAGACTTGGAGTCAGCAGTATCGTCTATTCATCAGCTCATCCAAGGTCAGTTCACAACAATAAAAGCTAGTTTGGAGAAAAGCAAAAATATTGTCCAACATCGATTCAAAACAGACCTATTCTGAGAATTACGGGGTTTTGTCTCAATGGATGCGTTGAATCTGATTTGGTTGGAATTTGAATAGTCTAAAGTTGTTGGTGAAGAAATCTACTCATGCAGATGTAAACTTCGTACGAGTAATGGACTGCCATGTGCGCACAAGCTTGCAATATACAGGAATGAAGATCGTCCTATACCACTTGCTTGCATTGATAAGTTTTGGAAAAAACTTGACTTATTGCCAAGTGTTTCACCTGTCAATGATGATATCGATTGTGGTGTCGAGCTACAAATGTTCACAGAATAGTTTAAGCGTCAATCAAGGCCTGGTAAAGTCAGTCTACTAAGGAAGTTGAGGGAGATAATTAATCCATCAATAACTGTTCTTCTTGAACTAGTTGTTAAGACAAATATTTGTGGACGCCCCTCCTCAAAGAAGAAAGTAGACAAATCAACTCATTGTAATCAGTACGCACTCGATTTTGTTCAGCACGATTTTAATCATTCTCAGGATCCAGGTAGACACAGTTCTTCATCAGTTCGCCCCTCCTCAAGGAAGAAAGTAGACAGATCTACTAGTGGTGATGCGTCTGCATTCGAGTTTGTTCAACAAGAAGATTTTTGTTATTATCATGAACCAGGTAGACATAGTTGTTCATCTCTTTACAACACTCCACCACTTCCTATGCAAAGGATTTCAAGATCGAGGTCAACTGCCCATGAGCATGTATATCATAGTCAGCTCCCACCTATTGCTGGATTACTTGGTTTTGGAGAGGATGCATGGGTAAACGTCCAACAAAACTTTATTGACGAGTTCATAACATTTTAGACAGAGTATGTTGAACTATTTGGTGGTTATGATCGGGCATGTTCCATTTACAACTCACTAAACTTCTGGGATTCAGATAGACCAACACCACTTCAGAACTGGATGACAATGTCAAACATGGGTCACTTGATTGCTTCAAGGTACAATGTCATATTACATCTTCTTAGTTCTGAATAGTGTTTGACATTTTTGCCACTACGATCAATGTCTCCACCGTCGTATGAACACGTTATTATCACTATCAAGTTCGTTAACAATAATCACTTTGTCCAAGTTGCCTTGACAAACTGTTACCCGATGCCTCCCATTATGATTCAATGGTTTAGATACAGGTACGATTGCACAGTTGCATGAGTTACGCCATACACAGAACAACTAAAAGCATTTATTAAATGTAGACGTTCTATATTTCCTCCTGAAATCACGGTGTTATAATTTACATAATTTGTTTGAGTATTGATATGTTATTTGTCTGTATTTTACTTGAAATCATGGTGTTGTAATATATCCATTGTTATGAATAATTGAGATTTAGAGGGTAAAAAGAGCCGACAAAACAATGACGTCAAAAGAAAAATCCAAATAATCACGTGTGCGAATATAAAAAGACATTGGAATACTGTGATAATTGCTCACCCGTGACAAATAATGTCCTCATGTGAAAAATGCGCAATTTATTTATTTTTTGAAATGATTGACCAGATGTACGTACGTTGGAGTTGTGGGGTTTGAAATGATAGATTTGTCATGATTTGTGGAAACTCGTGATAATCATTGTGTGGGGGTGAAAGAAGCAATATAGGGGATATATATAGCAACGCCTTTAGTAAAAAGTCGTTGAAATGTGGTATGTGAAATGATTGATTGAAATGTAGTATGTGTGCATTTAGTAAAAAGTTATGTGTATTTAGCAATTGTAATAAGTAAATTTGCTTGTCTCCCATCGTGGTGTTAAAAAGAGTTTAAGTGGGACCCATTAAAATGAGTTGATAAGCAGACTTCATGCACAAGTTGCCACAAATTTGCATATAATTAGTGCCATAGACTAGGCTTTTTCGCAGAGGACTTGAATATTGAGTGAAGTTTAGGATTAACACATGCCTTGCGAACTACTTCACCCAGAACACAGAATGTCTAGGTGGGGTTAGATGTGTGGTGTAATCTATTCACATATAATGAATCTCAGGTTGGCTCCGGCGCTAAAAGTCATAGGCTCATAGTAAGGTTTCCACACAAAAAAAAAAAAAAAAAACACTAGCTAATTGTCGGTGAAGTTATCACCATTGTTGAGAAGCCTAAGAGCTACTACTACATACACGCCTAAATTGGAATCAAACACAGTGATTGATCTCTGGTTTCGAATTTATAGCACCCATCACAGGGAAGGCGTCAAAGCAGGTTTCCCACTTAGACTGGTGGTTCGACCCCCATAAACATGAAGAAAAAAAATAGTGAGGGCACATTATGAGCAAAAAAAAAAATCTTTAATAATAGAAACCAGTAAAATTCTCTGCCAAAAATTGTCTGAGTACCTCAACTTTTACAGCCATATTTTTGAGTCTTTATGTTTCCTCTTCCACCTACCTGACTATGCAGCTAGATATAAATTTACAATCGAAAATGTTAGACATAGCGATACACTACGTGACGATGTACCAAAAAGTTCAACCATACTTGGGTACTTCTTTGCACATGCTGAACCAACTCGTTGCTTCCCCCTCATTAAGAATCTTTCATGTGGACTATTAATTCAGTAAACTTTCCATCAGAGAAGAATCATTACCTCAAAAGCCTGCTCCAACATTAATTGACACATCAAAGGAACATTCTCCGGATTGTCCTGGCAGTGGCACGGGAAACTAATC
Source organism: Tripterygium wilfordii (assembly GCF_013401445.1). Taxonomy (NCBI): domain Eukaryota; kingdom Viridiplantae; phylum Streptophyta; class Magnoliopsida; order Celastrales; family Celastraceae; genus Tripterygium; species Tripterygium wilfordii. The sequence continues at coordinate 8,994,253 of NC_052235.1, read as the reverse complement.
TTCCAGCCAGATCCGTTGGCAAACGAAGCAGTTGCTCTTGCGATTGTGGAGGGAGCTGCCATGTGTTTAACACAAATTCTAGTCAGTAAAATAAAGGGAATCCAAGTAATGAGTAGAGAAGCATTATGGAGAAATGAAAATAATGAATGTTTATGCGAAGTCTCTTCCTAATAAATCTTCCTAGGACTTGAAGACTATGCACATAGGGGTTCAATAACACAGCTAACCCTAAAATACTACACTTTTGTTGATGTCATTTATTATTATTAGCATGATAGGGGACTCCAACCCTGCCCTCGTTCAAGTCCTAATGAGTCGGCTAAAACCTAAAATACTATACATATTACATAGACCATGACAAACTACAGGAACAACCACCCATGACAAACAACAGGAACAACTCCTCTTAACACCATCACAAGAACTTTTCCGCAGACCTAACAAATTCTTACCTACTCTGGTTCATAGCATTAAGCTTTTGGATTTCAATAATGAGTATTTTATCTGATATGGCACCTTAAATCTGAAATACTAAAATAAACTGGAGATTCTCATGTGTCTGTAATCTAAACTACAAACAAATCTCAAGCAGGATACTCGTGCATTTTTGCATGAAAATTTGTTTATGTATGCATCCTTTAGCAATACAACTTCCTTGAAATGATACAGTAAAATAATGGTGAATTTGAGCCCAAATTATACATTTTGATGCTTGATATGATCACCTAAAATATGTCTGTATAATGCATATTATAAACAAAAATATACCTCGGGAATAACAGAAAGTATGGGTATAATCTCCTGAACTGATTGAAGATAAAAGGTCAATGAGGCTTCCTCTGTGTATTTTTCGGGATTCCTATAGGAGCGATCTCCTTTGACTTCCTGATATGCGAATTGCAACAAAAATTGAAAATGTGAGCTACGCCAAAAAAAAGAGTAAAATATGTCTACATTAGAAGAACGGTAGTATAATTTGTTCCCTTCATGCTATAAATAGATAAATCTTCTAAGTAACAGAAACAGGATTGTGTATTTCACATGACAAACTACGATAAACACTGAGACAACTTTGTACCCTGTCACCTGACAACTAGAAGTAGCTGTAATTTAAGCCTAGCTTCAAAGTCTAATCTTCTCTATAATGTTTAAGTTCTTTATTGGCAATAATGTTTAAGACAATTACCGCTGCAGCTCTTCCAGAAGGGAACCCTGAAAACAACAGCATAAGATGACGGAAGGTTCTCAAATTGATTCTGTCTTCCTCAGTCATTGAAGGCGATGAAAATGAAGCAGCAAAGGGTATACTTGTAAAGGCAGCAGAAGTTACAGAATCCAGAGTTGCTACCCCTAACGCATCCAAACCCTGCACCCATTTGCAGAAAGCAACTTGAGAAATGTTAAAAATGATAAATGGAAGAAGATTTTGAGGGAACGTGGTTGTGATATCTTCCATTCTAATGGTTGACTAATTGAGCAGCACCCATTACAGTCCAATTAATGCTTTGAAAGGCACTATGAGAAGATATTCAGAAAAGACAAATTATAAAGTTAGCAATTGATCGCACATCTGTTCCTCCATCGCGACGATATGCATGCTTATGTTTTCAGACATCTGGCTATGCCAGTGCAGAGAAACAATAGAACATAAATAGAGAAAGAATAAGATTAAAAAGACAAGTAATGTTCCCAAATTAACAGGATTGAGTCGTAAAGGAAATAAAATGATATCCCTGACTTTGTACAGAAGCACGAAACGCAGACGTGCAGAGACATGCCCAGGAAGTCTCAGGTGATCTTGATCCCCTAAACCAACAAGGAAATGGAAAAAAAAGAGGCAGGAGGAAGAGAGGCTAAAAATGTACTAGTGTTTGTTGCTCTAATCTCAGTCCCAGGAAAAAGAATTTACATAAGCAATTGCTAATCCACCACCTTCAAATCCTCATAAAGTTTAGGAATGTCCATAAAGAATACAAAAGATCTCGCAATCTTGAGTAGATGCTGATACTTAAACTAGTCATGCCTGTGCAGGTGTATCGGTACAGTTTGGAACATGATCCATGATTTGCACGATAAATTTGAAAAACAATTAATTAAAAAAGAGAGAATAATTATATATACTTTTTTACATTATCACAGTCATTGTCACTTTGTTTGATCTCAAATAGGGTGCCGACCCGACCATTGCGTGTCTATAACAATTAATTAATTGCATCATCCAATAATTGGTAATAGATCTTGGCTTCATGCAGTTAAATGAGGCAAAACATAAGAAGGAATTCCGCGACTCCCTACTCATTCAAAGACATCAAAATCATCTGGCATCTTTCTTCTTCAAGTTAAACAGTGATAAAACAGAGCAAGACAGAGAGCAAACCAAGCAGGAGGTCCCATCAAGCTCCACAGGGCTTATTTGGAGCGTGGGATCAGCACTACCCCCAAATCCTTCAGTAGAATATTACCACCTAAACTGACCTATGATGTGTTTAATTTCATGTAACTACCATTGATTTGATCGTCTAGCCACAATACTCTAACTATCATCAATTCTAACCAACACAGTCCCATAGTTGTTTGCCCACAGCTTCAAAGAAATATACAAAATCTGCCACCTAAACAGTCTCCAAGAACTATATTCACCCCAAACCTGAGTCCAAAAACAGGTTACGGTAGACAAATGTCAGATCACCCAACAATTTCTAAAAGCATATCATTGCTCAGTTAGCAATCAATTTTTTCAACATTCATAGAGACTATTGCGCAACATCACTGGGTTACGCAGATTAGGTGCAAGTCTCATGCGGCATGGTATAGAAATCAAGGACTGGAGATAGGACATGTGATTAGGTTATGAAGAGAGAAGTCAGCAGACAAGTCTTGCTCATCTGTTGCTTAGATCTCCGAAGCTGGAGCATCACCAGTTCAATGGTTGGCCCCTAACCATTCTGTTCAACTTTTTATGAGATCACTTGTACAATGCTACCTACTAATAGCATCAAAGCTATTGGAGAATAACACACGAAGATATTTGACCCAATCCACCTACATAAAACATATTCCTATAAAATCATGCCGCTCAGATGGAGTCTAGTTCATGCAACTCAAGAATAATATCTTTTTTTGAAAGGAAAAGAATTATATTCAAAGCACCAAGGAGGTGCAACCCAAAAAAATTCCAAGGGAGCAACTACAAGTTTCTTCAGCTTCAAGATACGAAAATTCTATTAAGTTATTGTGAACGAAATTGTGGCATAAGCCTGCTTTCCACACTACCTTACTTGTCCTCTCCCCAAAACTCGCTCAATAAAATGACTTGCATTTGTAAGATCATTCAGTTCATTGAAGATGAGGCAAAATTCCTTGCCCTCTACGATGAAAAGTTTTTCATGAATGAGTCCACTCTATTCTGCATGAAATGGGGCAGTGAGCTCCCATAAAGCTCTTCTTAATAGCAAATCTTGTTAGAGTGGAATATGGGCATAGCTATCCTAATTCCAAGGGTTGGTGGAAGCATTACAAAAGACTGTACCAAGGAAACACCTATGGGTCAACCGAATTGCTAGGAAACAGATATGAGCACTAAATGGACCAAAAATCCTACCTTGGCCAATTCTTCAAGAAGAATTTCCCTCACAATGCTACCCTGCAAATATTTCAAACAAAAGTTTGAGATAGAAATTGAATCCAAACTTACAGGGTCAGATCAAAGGTAGATGCAGTACCACTATACCTGTTCAGTTAGCGTGAAGTTTACGATTTGCTTGATAATCACCTTGGAATCAGTGCTTTTCCTCTGGGTTTCAACCAAGGCCCTCTCCACCCGGGCACGAGCAGACTTCAAAATAAATTATTAGATTTCAAAATAAGAATGTAAAAATAGTATATCATTTTCAATTTGATTATATATACTATGATACTGCCGAGAACTTCAAAGGCCCAGGTGGTAAACAATTTATGAAGACCGACATTGATATCTCCCTGGGGAAAGACTAAGACAATATCATGGGCATTCCAATGCTACCCTTTATAGATAGGGGCAAACAGTAAGACTCTCTTCTTTTCCCTTCTTTTTTTTTTTTTCCCAGTGGAGGTCCCAAATATAATGCTCTCCAGTCATAACAACATAATTATCAAATGACTACCTGGCAATCTGCAGAAATAATTATTGAGGAAGTGAAGATAAAGTAGTAATGCATGGAGTATTCAATCAGTTTTGTAAAATCACTTGAGACAAAATGAGAGAGAAGGGAACTTTTCATTTCACGAACAGCAGCCATAAGTTTTATTAACATACTATCCAAATGAACATGAGTTAAGAGGGGTGGAATCTCACCTCTGTTAGTAGTGACTCAAGACGATCGATTCTGAAAGCACCTTCCTAGCAGGACAAAATAAAGGAATTGAAACTAAGACATAAATATATATATAACTTCCTAATAAGTGGGCAAATTTTTTGAAAACATGGGAAAATATTACATTCATAACAAGGATAATTTTTTTGAAAGAAAATCTTTGTAGACGCACCTTATAGAGAAGAGTTTGTAAAGAAGACCTAAGCTTAGGCGAATGATCAGTAAGTACTTTTCTGGCAATCCATGGGTATGTGCTACCCAAAACTTTGTAGTTGGGGTTAAAACTTATAGCAATTCCCTCCAATACTGCGAGACTGAGAATGACAGAAGGTATTGTAAGATTTTAAAGAGGAAACATTCACAACCACAAGAAGAGAGCCAAGCCTAAATAAATAATTATTTGCAACTCTCTCTAAATAGCATTGACCAAAATAGAACCGTATGTCATTATAGAAGCATGACAACCTTCGAATGACCAGAGAAAAATATGAAGGTATCTGGAACTTGAACTTGTACCTGCAAATGATGAACATAACATCATTCTTCTCACTAAAAAAAATTAAAAAGAACACCTAAGCATATAGTGTGTGTATATATATAGCTGTAAGAGTAAGGATACTTCAAAAGAAGTCCTCGTATTCATAGTGGGCTACTATCAGACTTGGATTTGCATCTAATATGGCCGGCTATGTGTCGGTTAAGTTCCGAATGCATTCAGAAATAATAAAAACTACTCAAATTTGGATAAATATGGATATGTTGGGGAGGTGCATTGACCACATACCAATTTCTAGAATAGGTCTTGGGATCAACTTCAAAAATGGGCTTAGACGTGGTATAACATATGGATAACGATTTGGAGTAGATTTGAGTGCAAGATATGTTGCTCAGCCAATGGACAAGCAAGATATCAGCTATGTTAAGCAGAGTGACAATTAACAATTGTCAATTCCGCAAGGCACTATTTTACCTTTACTTAATGAGTTAAAAGCTGGGTACTACTGGGTACTAATTACTAAAGCCAATTACAAGCATGGAAGCAGTAGCTACTAAAAACAAAGATATATTTTAGTTTGAATCATCATCATCATCCGAGCCTTTATACAAAAGTTTGGGATCGGCTACACGAGTCTATGAGAACATCATCGGAAATCCACCACATGTATTTGTTTTCTCCATTCATTTCTATCATGGATCATACATTCATCCACTCCTTTAAACTCATATAATTTCTTATTACTTCAGCTACCTCACCGCCTTCTACTCTCTTCTATACAAATTTTCTCATTCCTCCTCACTGCCGCACAGCTATCTCTACGTTGGACATGTCCATACCATCTTAAACGATTTTCTCATCACTTATCTTCAATAGATGCTACTCCTACCTTAGATCTAATAATCTCATTCCTTATCCTATCTTTCCTAGTGTGACCACACATCCCACAAAGCACTTGCATTTCTGCTACATGCATTTTTTGGATATGTTGTCTCTTGATAGCCCAACACTCGGAACCATACATCGTTGCAGGTCGAATACCTGACCTATAGAATTTTCCCTTCAACTTTAAGGGAATTCTCCGATCGCATAACACCCCAGATGCACTCTTCCACTTACTCCACCCATTTTTAATCCTATTAACTACATCATCACCTATGTCTCCATCTTCTTGGAAAATCGATCCAAGATATTTAAAAGCCTACTTCTCTCCCATCTAGTTTAATTGCTTGTTCGTTCCCTTGCCTACTTTACTAAACTTACATTTCATATATTATGTTTTATTCCTACTTAGTTTAAATCATTTAGACTCTAATGTTTGCCTCCATATTTCAAGTTTTGAGTTAACTCCCAATATTGTCCCATCCTCTAGAACTATATCATCCGCAAACAACATACACCAAGGTACCTCACCTTGGATATGTCATGTGAGTTCATCCATCACTATAACGAACAAGAACGGACTTAGTGCCGACCCCTAATGTAATCCTATCCTAGGAAGCACGGACACGGACACGGGACACGGGACACGGGACACGACACGGACACTCCGACACGGGAATTTCAAATTTTATAGGACACGAACACGCCTAGGACACGTATACATAAAATATATATATTATATATATATAATATATAAATCATATATAAAATAATTAACATAAACAATTGTTTTTGAATAGAATAATGTTTGATTTTAATATATGTACTTTTGAATTCAATTTGACTATATATAGTTTCTAGTTTTATTAGTTTCTTCAAATTATTAAGGGTAAACAAATAAAAAAAAAAAAGAGTTCAGGAGTGGGCCCAGTAGTGCTTTCTTATCCTGTTTTTGTAGTGTTATTTTCAAATAGTATTGACAAGGAGTGGGTCAGTGGTACTTTATTAAACTCTAACAAAAGAAGTATGGGCCCATTAGTGTTTTTTTAAACTCTGGTAGAAGAAAAGGTGTGGGCCCACAAGTGCTTTATTAAACTCTAACGGAAGAAAGTGCAGAACAAGGTAAAAAAAGAGGACACGGCGTGTCCAGCCATGTCCTATTACAAAACTCAAAAAAAGCATGACACGGCCAAGACACGTGTCCGAGGCGTGTCGGTGTCCGACAAGTGTCCGACATCAAGACGGCTTCATATGGGAAGTGTCCGTGCTTCCTAGATCCTATCGTGATAGGAAACTCCCCTGTAACTCCTCCAGTAGTCCTAACACAAGCTACGGCTCCTTCATACATATCCTCAATTATAGTGATATAGCTAGTCGGGACTTTTCTCTTCTCTAAAATCCACCACATTACTTCCCTAGGCAGCCTATCATATTCCTTCTCCAAATCTACAAATACTAAATGGAGGTCTTTTTCCTTTTGTCTATATTTTTTTACAAGTCCCCTTAATAGAAATATCACACCCGTTGTGGACCGTCCCGGCATAAAATCAAATTGATTTCCGGATATCGTGGATAACGATCTCAATCTCCGTTCCACAACTCTCTCCCAAAGTTTTAATGTGTGGCTCATAAGTTTGATGACCCTATAATTATTACAACTTTGGATATCACCCTTGTTTTTGTATATGGGCACTATAGTGCTTCTCCTCCATTCATCATGCATCCTACGATTAAATAACCTAGTGAGCCATACTATGCCTACATCACCTACGCACTTCAATACTTCAATTGGAATTCCATCCAGTCCCATGGCTTTACCCCCTTTCATTTTCCTTAAGGCTCCCTTCACTTCAGTCTCCCTAATACGTCTTACATACAACAAATTCCTATTTTCTCGAGAGATGGAGATTTTCAATGCTTCCTATGTGCCCACCATTAAGCAATTCATTGAAGTAATGTCTCCACCTCTCATTAATTTCTATGTCTTTCACTAAAACTCTATCATCTATATTCTTGATGCATTTTACGTGATTTAAGTCCCTAGTTTTCCTTTCACGTGTTTTAGCTAACCTATAAATATTTTTTTCTCCCTCTCTTGTATCTAACTTGTTATATAACTCAGTATATGCTTTATGACGTGCCTCTCCTATAATTTTCTTAGCTTATTGTTTGACTGCTTTGTACTTTTCATAACTATTCCTTTCCCTACCAGTTTTTAACTTCCTACACATTTTCTTTTGAATGAAAAAAATATATTATTTGAGCACCAAGGTGGTGCGGAAAGATGAGTTACAAGAAGGCTAAATTAAAAGACTTGAAATTACAAATACCAGAGAACCAGAATTTCTCGTTCCTATAGCAAACCATTCATGAAAAATATACATACGACTTTCTATCAATTGAGGAGTAAATATTACTTTTTCAAACTAGGAGAATGAAAGGCTGTAAGTATTTGAGGTATTCCAGTTATCTTCAAGATTAGGAAGAAAAAACTACAGGCAAACATGTGGTTCATTGGTAGAGTTGCAGGGGTGGAACCTAGAGGTCACAAGTTCAATTCCTAGAAACAAACCCTCCACATATTATGTGGGGGTAAGTCTGCGTACATCTTGGTTGTTCCTGACCTCCCCCACTGAGGGAGCCTTGTGCACTGGTGTTGTTTACTTTTACCTTAGGAAGTAAAAACTCCAAGGGAAAACTCAAGAGGTTGAGATTTAATTTGTATTTTATGTTTTGCACAGGTTTGTGTTTATTAACTATATTCAATAACGAGTTTTCTAGATTTCTGATAATCAGGTTCTAGCTCAGTAGAAGATATGGAATAAACTAAAGGTGACTATTTATCCAATAATAACCATGGAGTAAATCAAGAATGCCATGGAAGTAGCAAGAGAATTCAATAGTAGTTAATTTAATTCCACGGAGGTAACAACAGAATTGGACAATGCTAATTTAACCAATTGAATCCAGAAGCAGACAATAGAATGAATAAGTAGATAAACAGCTTTAACTTTATTCTGATGCATGCTGAATCCTTAAGAGCAAAGCCATTAGAAATCATATATTTTGGTATTGAATATCCCAATGGTAATTGGGGAAGCAAAATGTAAGGAAACTACAAAATGAACAAAACGTGCATCTGGGAAACCAACAGTCAATAATTACAAAGCTAGTCTTTCCCTTCCCATCTTGCTGGTTTAAAGTGAGCCCTCATTCTACAGGTGCACATAGGAAGTTCGTATGTGGGATATGTCGGACTTGCTAGTGATGCTAGCGGAAGGTTGATGACTAATACGATAGTTTCTTATCATTGTTAAAAGATTATTTTGGTCATCATTATCACTAGTTTTGATGAAATAAGCTTCATCTAGGAATGTTTTCTCATCATACAATTAAACACTTGGTCCCACAATCCCACATATTAATTGATCTACACCTACCTATCCAGTATTATGCTTGTGGAGCTTACTATTTTCCTTCTTATATTAAGATTTAGAAGCTAAGCACAAGGACAAAGGGAATAATTATGATCCCGAAGACAGAAGATGATCATTTGACTTGTAAAATGCACTTTGCAGCATTTTGTACATTTATCCCTTGAGTATAGCTCAACAGCAATGAGATTGGCACATATACCAACTATGAATAAAAGTTAGAACACGACTATTGATGGTTTCCATGGCTAAGCGATTAGCATTGCATATCTATTCATATACGGCAAGTAGGGTCAGGCTCTATGTTGAGAATTCATTTTTGTATAAGTTGTGAAAAGGTTTCATTGTATACACTGAGGATCAATTTTAGGCCCAATCTCATTTGTAGATTGTTAGAGATGTGTATATGTGTATTTGTATATTTTAGTCTAGAAGGGGTACTTTGGTATATTTCATGTGTTGGGCTTCTCTATATACTCTAGTAATCTTTGTTCGTATTGCAAGATAGAGAAATATACAATTTGCTCTCTGTTATCATGGTATCCAGCTAAGGTTTTTTTTTTTCCTACAACCTAATTTTGTGCGGCGCTCTTCTCCATCTCCGGCAAGCTACCTGCCTTGCACCGCTACTGCTCTACCAGTTCTCTCTGCCCACCAGCTATCTGCCCTGCACCACTACTCTCACCTCTCTCGGCCTTCGCTGCTCTCTCTGCCACCAGCTCTCTCTGCCACCAGCTCTCTCGGCCCACGCGCAACCCAAATTTCTGAAATTGCAGTTTGGTCCCTCCAGCTTTCTGACATTGCAGTTTGGTCCTCCAAATTTCTGCAATTGCAGTTTGGTCCCTCCAGAAGTTTTTTGAAATTGCAGTTTGGTCCCTCCAGATTTCTGAACTTACAGTTTAGTCCCTACAGAAATTTTTGAAATTGTAGTTTGTATTGATGGCAACTCTTGGTGCTGATTTTCCACCTTTGACGGGGACTGGTTCCTCTGCCACTCGGTCTTTGTCGACCTCGGCTGTTACTACGGCACTCTCATCATCATCGACGACCGTTGGTTTGACCACCTCTGATCTTCCTCGGGATTTTCTTCCCACTTCGACTGATTTTCGGCTTAGCTCCGCCGGTGACTGGCCTACTTGGAGTGCCACGGTTCGTAATGCCTTGTTTGGCCGTGGGCTCTTATCATATCTCACGGATGGTCCACCCGTTGATTGTCCTGCTGATGTTTTAGCTGCTTGGAGTCTTCGGACTAACCGAGTCTCCAGTTATCTGATTGAGTCTCTCGATCCGGCTCTCCGACCTGATCTGGTTACTCGATCTGCTCATGTTGTGTGGAAGTCTCTTACTGCCCGTTTTGTTGAGCGCAGTGGGGCTCGTCAGTATTCTCTTCTTACTCAGGCTGCTGGTGCTCGTCAGGATGATCGCTCTATCCAGCAGTTCTACCAGCACATGCGTGGTTTTTGGCGTGAGTTGGAGGTCTTTCTCCCTACTGGCAGTCATATTGCTACTCATGTGGCTTTTTGGGATATGCGTCACATGTATGAGTTTTTGATGGCTCTTCGCCCTGAGTTTGGTCCTCTGGTTGGTCAGCTTATTCATCGTGATCCACCTCCCAGTCTCGAGACTGCCGTAGCAGAGTTAGTTGCTGACGAGACTCGTCTTCGTCTACTAGGTGGTGTTAGGTCACCTCCCGCACCCTCTAGTTTTTCTGGTGTTCTTGCTGTGGCACCCTCTGGTATTTCCACAGCTCATTCACCATCATCTGGTCGTCCTACTTGCACTCATTGCATGCGGCCCGGTCATACTGTGGCTGACTGTTGGAAGCTTCACCCCGAGCGTCGTGTTGGACCTCGTGGTCGTGGCCGCCGCGCCTCCACTTCCATTGCTGCGGCTGTTACTCCTGCCCTTCCTTCTCCTGCTCCTGCTATGCCTCCCATTGATATTCAGCAGTTCCAACAGTTTCAGCAGTATCAGCAGCGTCTTGAGCAGATGACTGCTCCCTCCAGCACTGGTAGCACTCCTGCATCCTCTGCTTTTTCAGCCACTGGTATGTCTCGTACTTGGATTTTTGACTCCGGGGCCTCCCATCATATGACCTCGGATGCCTCACTATTGACTGATTGTAGTCCCGCACCTCCTATTCCCTCTATTTACACTGCTGATGGTTCTCCATTGAGAGTCTCTCAGGCTGGCTCCATTACTACCACCTCAGAGCCCTCAGGCCATCTCTCTCTACCCTCTGTTCTTCATGCTCCTCAGTTGAGCATGAACCTTATTTCTGTCGGTGGTATATGTGATTTTGGCTATGATGTTTTATTCACACCCTCTTCTTGTCGTGTGCAGGATCCGTCTACCAGCCGGGTGATTGGCAGTGGTCGTAGAGTGGGTGGCCTATATCATCTCCAGTCTCTCCACATTCCCTCCTTACGTCCCAGTTTTTGTGGTCTTGCCTCTCCTACTCCTGATATCTGGCATAGACGATTAGGACATATTTCTGAGTCACGACTGAAGAGTCTCTCCCTGTCTGGAGCTCTCGGTCGTAGTCCTTTTACTGCTTTGAGTCCTTGTTTTGGTTGTAAGCTTGCTAAAGCTACAACACTTCCTTTTTCCCCCAGTGTATCCCAAACTTCTAGTATTTTTGATCTATTACATTCAGATATTTGGGGCCCTGCACCTCTCCCTTCTATTTGTGGTTATCGTTATTATGTTTCCTTTATTGATGACTTTACTCGCTATACTTGGGTCTATCTCTTACAACATCGCTCTGAGATTCTCGTTGTGTATGAGCGCTTTACCACTATGATTTTCACCCAGTTCGGTCGACGCATCAAGGCACTCCGCTCTGATTGTGCTCTCGAGTACTTGTCTTCTAGTATGCGCGCGTTGCTCTCTTCTCACGGTACCATTTTTCAGCACTCATGTCCTCACACACATGAGCAGAATGGTGTTGCTGAAAGGAAGCATCGACACATTCTAGAGACTACTCGGGCGCTTCTCATTTCGGCTTCTGTGCCTCGTTCTTACTGGGCTGAGGCTGTTCTCACTTCCGTCAATCTCATCAACATTACTCCCTCTTCAGTTCTTCCTGGTCGTATCTCTCCTCATGAGCGACTATTTAGCTCCCCGCCTGACTACTCTCGTCTTCGCACATTTGGCTGCACTGGTTTTGTCCTATTATCTCCTCCTGAACGTTCCAAATTGTCCCCTGTTTCTGCCAGATGTGTTCTCCTCGGTATCAGTGCTGAACACAAGGGTTATCGTTGTTATGATCCCTTGACTAGGCGCGTCTGTATCTCTCGTCATGTCTCCTTTCTTGAGGATGTTCCTTATTTCTCCTCGACATCTCAGGATCTTGCATTTCTTACGCTTCCGCCCTCACCCACTCCGGACATTTCTCCTTCCTCTCCTCCTGTTTCCTCTACCTCCATTCTAGATATTCCCGTTTCTTTGGATTCTGCTCCCACTGAGCCTGATCCTCCATCTTCCTCCTCCTCTATTGCACCTGATCCCCTTCCTACTGCACTTGATCCTCCTCCTCCTTCCTCTGCTATTACTCCTTATCCTCTTCACCAAGGTTCTTAAAACCGGACCGGTCATCAAACCGGAAAAGTCTTCGGTTCACGGTTCAAAGGTTCAACCGGGGTTCAAACCGGGTTCGAACCGGTTTTAATGTAATGAATTATTTATATATATATTTATATTATATGCATATAATATGTAAGAAAACTTCATAAAAATACAATATATTCAAATAAAGTACCATTTTAAACAAAAAAAATCTCATAGCCTAGTGGTTAAAACCTTTTTTAATGAACAAAAGGTCATGAGTTCAAACCCTACAAGTAACAAAATTTCAAAAATATTTTATTAACATTAATAAATGACCGAACCGGTCAAAACCGGTCCGGTTCTGACCGGTTCAACCGAAGAACCGGCCGGTTCAACCGGAAATATCCCGGTTCACCAATCACCGGTTCTGACACCTCAACCGGACCGGACAAGTGGCCGGTCACCGGTTGGACCGGTCCGACCGGCCGGTCCGGTCCGGTTTTCAAAACACTGCTCTTCACTACACTCGTGATCTTGACTACGTCCCCTCTACTAGTATTGATACTACCTCATCCTCCTCGACCAACTGTCCATCCCCTGCTAGTATGGATCCTTCTGCACTTCGCTATCCTCAGCGCGAGCGACGCCCTGTGGAGAGGTATGGTTATAGTTCTGTTTCTACTTATGCTCCTCAGTTTACTGCTTTTCTTACTGCTATTCATTCGGAGTCTGAGCCTAGCTCATACCGTGAGGCATCTCAATCAGTTCAGTGGCAGCAGGCTATGGCAGAGGAGTTTGAGGCTTTTCGGGAGACTATGACTTGGGATGTGGTTCCTCTTCCTGCTGGTGTTAGGCCTATTGCTTGCAAATGGATTTACCGGGTCAAACGTCGCCCTGATGGGTCCATTGAGCGCTATAAGGCTCGTCTTGTTGCTCGAGGTTTCTCTCAGGTGCATGGTATTGATTATGATGAGACTTTTGCTCCAGTTGCTCAGATGACTACAGTTCGCACTTTATTGGCAGTTGCTGCAGTTAGTCAGTGGCCTCTTCTTTAGATGGATGTGAAGAATGCCTTTCTCAATGGTGATCTTTCCGAGATTGTCTACATGCAGCCCCCTCCTGGTCTTAGGACTCCTCCTCAGCATGTTTGTCGCCTTCGTCGGGCTATCTATGGTCTTAAACAAGCTCCTCGGGCATGGTTTGAGCGGTTTCGTCAGGTGGTGACTCAGGTTGGATTTATTGAGAGTTCTCAGGATCACTCTCTCTTTGTTCGGTTATCTCCACAAGGGCGGGCGATTCTGTTGTTGTATGTGGATGATATGATCATTACAGATGATGATACCGCTGCCATTCAGTATCTTCAGCGACACCATCAGTCTCAGTTTCGAATGAAAGATCTTGGCTCTCTCAGGTATTTTCTTGGTCTTGAGATCACTCGTTCTGATCATGGCATTCTGCTGTCTCAGCAGAAGTATCTCTCCGACATCATCCATCGGGCTGCTCTCTCAGATACTCGCAGTGTTGACACTCCTCTTGAGCTTAATGTGAAGCTCCGTCCGACTGATGGTCAGCCTCTTCCAGATCCGACTCGCTACAGGCAGATTGTTGGTCAGCTTGTGTACTTATGCATCACTCGTCCTGATATTGCTCATGCTGTGAGTATTGTGAGTCAGTTTATGTCTGCTCCCAGCTCAGTTCACTATGGTGCTCTCCTCCGGATTCTCAGGTATCTCAGTGGGACTATGACTCGGTCCCTGTTCTTATCATCATCTTCGCCTCTCACTCTTCAAGCCTACTCAGATGCTGATTGGGCAGGTGATCCTACTTCTCGTCGCTCTATTACAGGGTACTGTGTGTTTCTTGGTGACTCTCTTATTTCTTGGCGCAGCAAGAAACAAAATGTAGTGTCCCTTTCAAGCACAGAGGCGGAATATCGTGCTATGGCCACTACAGCTAAGGAAATTGTTCATCTTCGTCGTCTTCTTAGTCACTTGGGTGTTCATATTTCTGGACCAACACCAATGCATTGTGACAACAAGAGTGCTATTCATATTGCCAGCAATCCTGTTTTTCACGAGCGGACGAAACACATTGAGATTGATTGTCACTTTGTTCGTGAGTAGTTTTTGTCAGATGTTCTTTCACTACCTTTCACTTATTCTGCTGCACAGTTGGCGGATTTCTTCACGAAGTCTCACACTATTTCTCATCATCAGCTTCTCATTGGCAAACTCTCGGTGTTTGACCCACCTTGAGTTTGAGGGGGGGTGTTAGAGATGTGCATATGTGTATTTGTATATTTTAGTCTAGAAGGGGTACTTTGGTATATTTCATGTGTTGGGCTTCTCTATATACTCTAGTAATCTTTGTTCGTATTGCAAGATAGAGAAATAAACAATTTGCTCTCTGTTATCATAGATAAAGAGTATTTCCTATAGTGAGACCAGGGAAATTTGCAGAAACAAAAAAGATGGCGAAGAAAGCATGAACTTTCCATCACCAAATCAAGTTCCAGGCCCTTCTACTAAGGCAGCTGCCACAGTCAATTGATATTTTGGAAGACAAGGGTTTGAGCTAGAGTTGCTAGAGGCATCAAGTTAAGGGATTTTCATCAGAAAATGCATTTAGTCACGAAAAATAGGAAAACATAAAAATTAAGATAGGAAGGATATTTTATTCTAGTGAATTACCTTCTCAATTTTCCAGGAAGGTACAATCCTTTGCTTATGGATAAATGGGTACTAACTGAGTCTTTGCTTGCCCAATTTATTTAATGGCTTGAGAACTACGTTTTTTCATAGGAAAGGGGCAAATGTCCTAGAATTTTGCGACCAATTAACATAATCTTGAGTGAAAAGGGCATAAGATTGTGACAGATGGATGCCCCAAGGCACTAAAAAAGATTGCTACTCTTTTTTTGAGCCATTTGGAATAGCTTTTCAAAAGCGTACAAACTATGGAAAGTAGAAAAGGCACTACATAAAAGGTTCATCCAGTGATACAGTGGAAGAGATTATATCATGTGTGCTCAAGTTATGGGTACCCAAGAGCAGACTTGGTGAATAGAAATGAAGAACTATGAAGACAATTTATGCAATGAAGTTTACGTACGAGTCTCACTAACCCACAGGCAAGTCAGGTGGACCACTACACTCTTCACATTGATTCACTCTTGACAAGATGGATGGCTCATCTGGTTTAAAGCTAGAAGATGAGACATATGCTACCATGTTCAATGGTATGGACACCCAGCAAGGTTCATTGTTCAGCCAAAGAGTATGCCCATGACCTCGCAAAAATGGGCCGCAGCAATCCAATGGGCTGGACTAATTCCAAGAAACATTTTAGACAAGGTAATAAGGAAACATGGAGGTACTGACCATCAACAGTTTGTTTTGATCTTGTTAAACTACTGACAAAAAAATTAAGATCAGCTAATCTATTCTGATCTCCCATGACTTTGACTTACTAACCACTTGTTTTTTGACTTTTAAGCAGCAGTTTTAACTAAACATGTCAGGATCCCACGCAATACACATAATGGGTGGACAATTATAAATTTTAAAGATTCTAACACATGATGATTAAGAAGTTTTTTTTTTATTTTATAAAGTGCCATGTAGCATAATGAAATTAAATATCGGTGTTATATTTACAGTAGTGTAGCTCTAATGAACTAGTTTTAAGTTTGTCCTTTACATTTTGTTTTTAATTTGGTGCCTTGTGGCAAAAAGTATAAATTCTAAATGTTGCTACCGTAAGTAGTATAGATTGGAAGGCTAAAATGCTAAATATAAAGAACTCAAGTCCATAAGGTGCATATTTCACTACTAAACTGCGACTGCAATTCTGTAAGCATTTACACTATTTCTTTGATAGAGATATAAGTGGCACAAGAACAACTTACATGGTAGCTCCCAAGTTTCCCAAAAGATCCCCAAAGCTTATATTGCTTACTCCTTTGGCAACAGCATCTTGAAAGATGCCTACGGATGAAAAAAGCAGGTGACATTACAAATAGACCCTCCAAAATATAAAGATCACATCATCGGAAAATGTGACTCTTTGGAAATTCAAGCTAATGAAGACGTGGATATGAAACCTGTCAAAGATTTTGTAACGGCTTCCTTGTCCGCAGTTGGTGGAAGAAGCCTGTAAGGCAAACAATCCTCTTAAGTACCAAGATAAAGGAAAATAACTTTTTTCAATCAGTGAAGATAGGCATTCAGTAAATACCCAAGAGTAACAAAGTCCTTAGCCAGGGCATCAAAATCACGATTCACAAGATGGAGACAAGCTTCTATAAATCCATCACGAAGCTCTTGTTTAAATTCACCCATCATTCCAAAATCTGTTCATGGAAGACTTCAAAAGTTAATTTTAAAAGGGAATAAATATTGTATTCATGACAAGTTGAATAAGTAGAACCATAGATAAGTTACAAAACAAGTAGGAAATAGAATAAGGAAAAAAAATTTTGAGAAAAAGAACCTAAGGATACAATGAAATGCATAAAGACTCCTAAGGAATTTACAAAGAGAATACCATAGTTTACTCAAGCTCCTTAATTCGTCAAGGGCAAGCCCTTGGCCTAGTGCTACATTTGCTTCACCACAAACTAGGTTCAAAATCTGGAAACAGCCCCTCAATTATGTGAGGTTAAGGCTCATAAAATAATGTTGTCAGTCTTATGCAAGTTTTTCCAACAGAATATGAGACTTTAAACTTAAAACTAAGGACATAGCATCATATATCCTTTCCCCTTAGATCTGTTAATCATGTATCTATCTGAAGCCAACACATTTTACTATTATTCTGACATGGTTTTTTTTTATGGAAAGTAATTCTAAATTTTCATGTCTTTAAGACACATTTCAATGGCAAGAGTTTTTTTCTTTTGTTCGAAAACCCAAAAAAAAATGGATCATAAATTTGCCGCATACTTTGCTGAAAAGAGCATTATCTATGAGATCCTTGCACCGATAGCCCTTAGCAACATGGGTTACTTTGATAGGAAAAATCGTCACCAATTAAATGTCACTAATGCTCCCATGTTCCATATGAACATTTCAAAGTGGTTTTGAAGTGAAGATGTTCTTACATCCTGTTACAATTTATCCAAAAGCTCTCTTTTTTGGTACATTTTTCCATTGCCTCATCCTTGTGGTTTTTCATGACCATGTTAGCAGACCATCTGGGCCAGAGTTTAATAACTTGGATGCTCAATCAACAAAATGCAATTTCCTTTGCTATTACCACCATGTGAAAGTTAACATATGATATAGTCTTAATCGCTGTCTCTCTAGTGCCAATGGCAATTTTTTCTCAATTAAAACCATAATATTATGCCCCAAGAGCTACTGATAATTGTCTTTCCCTCAGCAGCTCTGTTATCCAATTCGCTCCCTCCATTGCCTATACTCTCTGATTGCAAGATCCACTCATCTCATACAAACTCTACTTCAGCCTGACAGCAACATTATAGCGTGTCTTCTGGTCCTGCTGTTCCATCAATCAAAGAACTAACCATTGCAATTCAAACAAGTACTCATTCTTTTCCCACTGGTATCCTATTGGTATCTTGTTTCATAGCCTTCACTCTCTTCTTCCAACTCATCCTCTATGTCCCACCTTTCATCTACCTCTAATTCTAAGTCTAAGTGGTTGCTTGATCAACTATAAAGCCACAGAAGATAATAGATTAGGTCACTTGAACATACTGCAGGCAGGCTGTTGAGTAACAATAACTCCAGCTTATGTTCCAAACAGCATATGGGAAAAAAATATGGTAGTTAAAAGAAACTGACCAACCTCACCAAGAAAAGTATTATGCAAATATTATAAGAAAAGAATTAATCTTTTAGTTGTTATTGACTGGGAAAATTTGCTTCTACAACCTTGCCTACTAATATGTGAATATATTAAAGTTTCCAAGCACAGAAAGAAGTAAAAGGAAGAATATCAGGGAATTCAAGTCTTCGTTTAATGATTCTCTATATTAAACAGAGATAGGTGTATTGCACACTGTAAACAGGAATATGTTTCTCTGTTTTATTGCTTGTATTCATTTACACTGTGTGTCTCCTAATATATATTACAACAAGTAACTAATAAGGTAACTAAAAGATTACACTCCTAATATTAGGAGATAATAATACAATCAAATCCCTAACTAATATGCTACAAATCAGGGAAGATAATTACACATAAAGTCCAGGATTTCCATACACGCCGAAGAAGAAATAGGGTGAAAGAATTAAATATGTCAATAGGTGTGCTATATGCATGTGTATTCTTGTATTACCCATTTTAGATAGATCATGAGTTAATTCCAAGCAAAATAATCTACTGGGGAGCCTAGAAATCAGTAGAACGCTCACTGAAAAGAAAGCCTTACTTATCTGCCAACTTATTAAAGTTAAAATAGTACCTAAATAAGCTAGTTTCCCATCATATGTGCGAAGGAAGTTTCCAGGGTGTGGATCAGCATGATAGAACCCGTTCTCCAAAAGTTGGTTGAATGAGCAGTAAACTCCAATCTATCCAGCACAAGGAAACAGATATACAATTTCACCACACAATTGAAAGATCTAGGTTTCTGTAATAAATTCAAGAGCCGGGCAGTCCAATTAGTTTCACAATACCTCAACCAAGTAAAGGTCTTTCACTTCAGATAGCTTTTGCCCCTACAACAATCACAAAAGAGAAAAGATAAGAAACAACTAGACAAAAATAGATAAAGGACATAATCTTCACCCTTCAGGAAATAATGACATACGCTGGCAACTAAAGGATCTTAAAAACTAGTTTACTTCAATCTCCAGAAGGAAAGTAACATCAGTTATCTAAATTGTAAGCAAAGTGTATACGCTGATGATATCTTTGTGAAGGAAAGGTGCATTTTGTGAGGAAAATCGGGTTGTTGTCCTCACATTTTGCCTCATGGAGGGTATTGTAATTTATACCTTAGTGAAGCAAAATAAGGGTACGACAACTTGATTACAATCCTCATTTATTTTATATGCATTTGACTCCTTAGTGATGTGCGGGGCTGATCTTGAGCACATCCTTAATCTCAGAACAATTTTGTTGGGTTTTGAAGTTTTGTCCTTGTTAAAACGAGTCATTTGGCTGTGGCATAAGTTCTTGGCAGCTTTTGTATGTTCAAGAAGTCAACATCAGTCAGGAAGATAACATATCCTGGAATCCATCTCAAGACAACACTTTTCCCGTTAGATCTTATTACAACAAACTTCCCATCAGAAAGAGGGATCACTCTTGCCAACAGATGCTATTTGTGTAAAATAGAGACAGAAGCAATTAACCACATCTTTCTTCGTTTCTCTTGAACTGTTGAACAAGACGGATTGGGAGCACTATTTGGCACCTGAGTGAGATCAATTGACCTCTAATAATAGCTTGGTGTTAGGGTTTATGGCATGGGGCTGGTTGGGTATAAAAAGAACTAAAGGAAGATTTCTGCTAAGCTTACATATGGTCAGCTGCTGGTTTTTATGGATGTGAAGGAACAGAATATTTTCTGATAAAGAAGCTTTACAGAATCAATTCTTAGAAAACTGGATTGCTAATGTAAAACTATAGTTTTCTTGATATTGTAATAACTTCCTTCATGATGTTAGTTTAGGTAAGGCCTATCGCTAGGTCCTTTGGTGAGCTTTGGATGTGATCTCTCTTCTCTTGGTCCTTGTTTTTTCTTAGTCTTATAATGTCTCTTTTGCATTAAGAAAAGAGAGTATTTTCATACTGTTGGGGAGAAGGAGAGATATGGTATGTCTACATTCCTTTTCATAGACTAAAGTAGCCTAAGCGCTGATGATGATTGCCTCTAACAGTTATGCTATGACAACCACCAAATCCCCCACAGAAAATGTTAAAGAGAAGTATTTTTATCCTCGTTTTTTCATATGTTCACAGTTATATAATATAAACAGTGAAAGGTAGAAACTAAAGCTTACCATAGTAACCTCCAGAAGAAATATACATTTTGCACAATTCTAACAGCCATTTTTAAAAATTTTCTTCAGAGCATTTCTAGTGCACATTTTCTTTATTTTGGTTGTTCGAGGCTGGGGGTAACAAATGGATAAAGAAGCCTGTGCCAGCTGCATAATTATCATCCCATAATCACTACGTGAAAGTAATGCTAAACTGTATTTGTAAGTGGCCAACAAAAGATGTTTGATTTATAGATACAAAAAGATAAAGCAGAATATACCTCAACCCATTCCATGACAAGAACCCTACGAGTGGTCAACTCTGCATACATTTCTGGAACCAAAACATCTTGGATGCCACCATAGAGCTCTCTGCTCAAGAATGTACGCAAACATGTTGTGTGAAAATGTTTCTAGCATGCTTGTGGTACATGATACATATCACCAAATAATAATAAATTCCCAACCAAAGAATTTGATGAGATTAAAAACAAGACAGTATGCTCCAACGCCTTAGCAAGATTATCAGAAAATTTACTGCATATGAAAAAAGCTCAGAGCTGCTTTATATTTCAACAATATTAATATCCTTCAGTCATACACATTACCAGATTGAAAAAGAAGATTCTACTCTTTTGGCATTTCATCTTCTATGGGAGAAGGGAAAAGGCAAGGTCCAAGCTCCAGGTGGATTTGCTAATTGCTTCAACTGACCACTTGATATCGAAGTTTACAAAGAAGAGGGATGTTGGGGGGGGGGGTGAGGAGATAATGCTGAGCCCAGAAAAAAATATTATTACTCGCTATAGTTAACGTCTAACTGTATCACGAACTCACCTAAATTTGCGTCCATTATTTGCTTCTTTCTTATAGTCCATCTCCTGCATTAAATGTGATTCACCTGTAATCAATACGAATCTCTAAGAAAATTCTCCCACGATAGGGGGAAAAAGGTATAAGGATGGACATGTTTTATGGTTAGCATTGCAAATTTGACAACAATATTAACCATCTAAAGGTGCAGTAATAAGCAAGTTTTAAAAACAAAATGGCAATAACCTACACAGCCAGACTAAATGGGGAGAAAAAAAAAAGGAAAAAGCAAACAAACAAATAATAGATTATTTTTATAGGCAGAAAGAACGTGAAATCAATTAGGATTGGCAACAACAACCTATTTATGGAAAATATATTCACTGAGGTAACCATTTGTAGAAAAGATCTCTCTAATTCATCAAAAAAATATGAATACTTTGTTCTAGTAGATGCACATAGCACACAGAAGTATCAGGGAGTACATATTTCCATATTTTGTTGTTTCTATTTGTTTTTCCAGTAGCGGGCATGTTGGATTTCTTAATTTGGTTTTGATTTTGACATTGTCGTTTCAAATTTCTAATGAGAATCTAAGTACAAAGCCTTCTCACGTTCATTTTAAACACCCTATAAAGTTGTCATCCTAAATAAAAATTACATGTAAGATGACATCAAATGACCATATCTGCAGAGAATAAAGAGTGGATCTGAGGAGAAAAAAAACTAGTAAGCTGATAATCATGGTGCAGCCTAAGGCAACTCAACTCAAATCATTTTATCTCAATGACTAATGGATTGAACCAGAATATTTTTCTGCATTTCAAGAATCTATCCCCCCATTTGTAGTTCATCAGGAATTGCACACGAACTTCAAGCTGCACTAGAAAATGCACTTGCTAACGAAGTGAAGGAATATATTGATTGACAAAGTTACTCTGGCAAAAACAAATATTATGATCTTCCGAGGATCAAGGGGTTTACCTGGTGCCAGGGGCAAACAGTTATCTCATTACAAAAAAAAATTATGAGCACACAGTCCTTTATGAGTATCTCGTCAATCATATGAAAGCATCCTAGAGGTGGATTGTTCATACCGCAATAATATCTAACCACCACACTTTGGGGATGTCCATGTAATTTTCTGGGTAGGTACAAAGATATAAGCATCAAGAAATCACCGAACTAAAGTTACTGATAAGAAACCAAAGAAAACTGAATTAGTTTCTGATCAGTAACTGTGAATCATTTTGTAAGGTAGATGATGGAAGACAGATCAACCAGAAACAACAGAACCTTTATCAGCGCATCAATAGTTTCTTAATACTCCCACAAACATCAAAATAATATTTAACAAAGAATAAGTGTTCTACACTACACCATGTCATTGTATTTTCTGTGCTATTTTTCTTCTGAAAAGAACTCATGTTTCTAGTTATTCAATAAGTAAGGAAATTAATATATACCCGAAATAGACTTGATGCCCATTCATCAACGACTGCCTGTATTAAGAGTCGAGTATCGTAGTTAGTACCAGCTAAGTCAACAGCGAATAGGGTTTGTGAATTGGACATGTGGATCTCAGTTTAGCATGATTCAACATTTACCTGAAGATCAGTGTTAAATTTTCTTGCTTTCTTAATCACTCCTGCTATAAAACGCAAGATCAATATGTCTAAAGCAATCGCTGCTTGTACACCAGGCCTCTGCACTTTAACAGCAACAATCTGCCCACTACTGTGGAGCTTAGCTTGATAAACCTAATCAAGACACGGGAGAAGTAGGGCAGAATGGAATTGCTCCGCAGAATAAAATAAATAGAAAGAGAAACAGATAAGTAGCAAATGATCTTAAATTAGAAACAAACAACACCCTAGTTCATGACAAGAATTATTATTTTTTTCTTTTGGCAGCTAAATGTGCAGAGAGAAACTGTTAACTGAGGGTATACCTGACCAAGAGATGCTGCAGCAACAGGCTCTGGTGAAATTTCTGAGAAAAGCTTATCCACGGGCAATCCAAGTTCTCTTTCTATCATATTTAAAGCAACTTCTGTAGAAAATGGGGTAATTCGATCTTGCAGCAGTGAAAGTTCATCCAAATACGATGGTGGTATCAAGTCCTACAAGGAGATATCTTGGTATTGAACTAGTATTACATGTCAACTAAATCCATGTCCCATCTTGATGTTATACTACCAAATACAATTGCAATTATTACAGACAAGTACCATATTATATGAAAAAAAAAAAAATGAGCATGCAAATCAGAAGGCGCTTTGCGCTATCACCTTATTAATTTGAGAATTTTACTCCCTCTGTAACACCAAAAGAAAATTCAACTTTACAACTCATTTGAGGCATTATAAAAAATTAAAAATCAAAAGATTTTCCCAAGTCATTAAGATGTCGTGGAACATAACCCAGCAACCCTACGCATTCACAAAAACAAGAAAACAACTAAAAGGTCTAAAGGATGGATGAGACAAAAAAAGGACAACAATGTTCAATACTGTCACACATTATGAACTCGCAACAATAATGATCTAATGCCTTTGTCACTTCTTATGCAAACATTTCCCCTAAAGCACAAGTGTCTGTTAATCATTGTCAGGATGGCACAACAAAATTAGGATTGAGTTTAAACATTAACCATCACCGACGACCCAAACTACATTATGGATTATTGACAATTCCATAAAACATCCCTCAAACATAAGAGACAAAATTTTCTGGCTAAGAATTCTAAGAAATTATGAATAATTCCATATGTAGTCATCTACTCTTCCATAACTAAATGGTCCAAAGAGGTTGCAGCAGTGAGTGCACTACAGATGGGCATTTCTTCCAATCAGTGAACTAAATTAAGCAGCAAAATGCAGTCAAATGAACATAGAAGTAGATTATCAACCGTGTAAAAGTAGAAGTGTAGAACATGTCAAAAAGTTGTTTGTTTTCGGTCGACAGCCTTTTTTCTAAAAAATATTTTCCAATAACCTTATCACAGTTTGA